>NC_142519.1:21171796-21334296 GCF_964205215.1 Stylophora pistillata | reverse complement strand
ATTATTTGGCTGCCCTTTTATTCCAGGCACGCCAGGGACACCCTTAACAAACCCTTCCCATTTTCCAATGCAGACTCCCCAGTCTTTACTTCCTCTTATAAGCATTGCTCTCTCTCCACCATTCTCATCCAAAGTACAGCATTTTTGTGGCTTGCTAACTTGTTCCTTGGTGGGAAGTATGTTCCCTCGTAGTAAGTGTCCCGTACTAACAACACAACCAGACTGGTTGATAACCTCCACGGAAGAGAACATCAGCAAAGCTGAGTGCACCACTCGGCAGGTAAACGCCTGTCGACGCCCACTGTCCAGTACCCAATGCAGCGACATTTCGCAAGGGACTGATGAGGAAGCCAAAGAAGCTGGCGAAAGAAAGAGCGTTGGCGAGCTTAGTATCTGACCAGGATGTTGGACTGGACTGAAATTTCTCTCTGGTCTCACCGTAAAATAGTATCCATCTAGTCTAGGGGGATGAGCCACAGTAGTAAATCGAACATTCAGGTTGTCAGCTACAGTTAACTCCCGCGTTTCTGGCTCAGACTTGGCGGTACTTTGGTAAGGAACCTTGCCGATCAGATGGTTTACAAACAGGCACTGGACAGACTCGTCCAGTGAATGAGTGAAGCAAGAGCATGTTCCTGGTTGGTAAATACGAACCTGATGGAATAAAATACAAAGTTAAAGGTGGTCTTGTATGGAACGTATGACATAACACTTCATGATTGGATTCCAATACAAAAAAATCCCAGTGGTGTACAATTTGCGATCCTGCCAACCAATGGTCTTTCCGATCATAGTCACCGTTTTAACCTACCACTGTTACTTAACCGTCCCGAAACTGAATTAACGAAAAAAAGCTCTGTTTGAATAAAAAAAAATCTAATCTCACTGGGCTTGGCCTTAATGTCTCAGTCACTTTACCATTGCGACTTGTTGCTTTTTCGAGTGAACAGACTACATTTTTGCCGTTAAAGAGGTAGTCAATGGGTGAGAGAAGAGGAATTCTAAGGAGCGTATCTTAAGAATACAGATCAAATGAAAAGGAGACAACCGATATATAACTCTGACTCGTAGAAGAGAAATAATTATTGCATTAAGACTCTTACCTTGAGATTACTGCTATTTTTCGTTTTAAATGTAAACGTTGATAAAGCACGGTTGGATTCCAGAAGTGTCGCGTTTGGCCCGCGAACCTGTTTCTTTAGGACCCGCTCACCATTCACGACTTCGATTTTAACGGTGTAGGCTTTTGGTTTAGGGAGACCTTCAACTTCCAATTTGGTCAAATCTACAGTGTACTCGAGCGCTGCCAGCCAAGTGTAGTCAATGGGCCCTGTTAATGTGTTAGTTCCAAGTGGAGGCTCTCCGCGGAACATGGCTCCATTCATTGCAAATTCTTGGCCCAGGTTTTTCCATTTTTCACGTGTTGTTTCTTCAGACATGTTGAGCTTTGAGCCAGGCTGTCGGTCGTTCACTGAGTCATCGTGTTTAAGTACTTTTCCCAGTATTTCCGTGGTGTCCTTTTTATACAGTAGTGGATTTACTTGATGCGCATGCCAAATGAGGTCAAAGTCATAGCAAGGCACAAGAAACGTGCCTGGATTATCTCGCTTGAGCATGAGATGCAATTTATACCTCTCCATTGCTTCAGTCAAAAATTTCTTATCTTCATAGTGAGGTAAGGACACCTGATAATAAAAGACTCTCTGTCGAGCGCAAGCAGCTGCGATGTCGTACTCAATTCTTGACTTGAAATCTTGCGCATTGTTAGCAGCGGCCGTCAGGTCAACTTCAAAAGGTTCGCCAGGATACAACTTTTCCCATAGAGCTTTGGCCTTAACAAGCCCTTTTTGACGCTGCTCTCCGCTTAGGATCTTGTGATCTAGTAGTATAGAGACAATTTCGTTGCAGTCCCTTTCATAATTGACAGGTGACAGCATGTGCACGTGCCAAACCCATGCGATGTCGAGTGGTGCCGCAATTTCTGAGGTGGTGGATTGAGCGAGCAAAGGCAGCCAGAAAAGCTCATACCTAAAAGAAAAACAAGGTTAAAAATAGTTGAGATCAGTTTAGAGTCAAGTAAAGGCTTCCTTGCAATCCGACTGTAAAGACTCCATGGTTGGGAGGATACCATGGGTGCACGATACATTTCCGGACAAGATTGATTGAAATCGTTGATTTTCTCATTCTGTTCTTTCTCTCGCTGTTTAGTGAGCCCACACTTTAACTTTCTACTCCTTCTTTTCAGTCTCCTCACTTAGTTCAGTGCTTGGTACTCGAAAATGAAAACTTAGTGAGAGTGGGGACCTCACTAAATCAGTCCCCATGTCTGATGATGATATTGCACTCTACATCTCCTACATCATTGTAACAGACTTACTGACACGTCGAACTTGAAATTCACCGAATTTTTTATGATTTGAGCTTTCGGGAAAGAAATGATACTAGTCCATGAATTATATTCGGGACGTGAAAAATAAACGAAAAGGTCAGCATTTGAATAATATTGTTCCCTTGCTTTTTCGATAAGATTGTTTTCGTGACGTGCAGACAAACGTATTTGAATCAGTCATTACTTTGTGTGAGACGTGTGAGTTTTCTTTGATTACTTAAGAACATGTTACTGTTCTTTCGCTTAAACATGCCTCGTAGCCAATAAACTTTCAGTGTGTCGTAAAGGGAATAGTTTCCGAGACTTTATGGCAGTTGTTTACGGTACGGTTTCTCTGTATGCTGCTGTTGCTCGGTAATTCAAAACCTAAGGGTGAAAAGGGAAACTGTGGGCTTTTTGTTTCGATTCCAAAGGCCATACTCTTAAACATTTCAAGTGAGTGATTAACAGTACAGTTGAACTAAACTAACCTTCTGATTGCGTTTTGAACGAGTGGACTAGAGTATAAACTTGGATGGTCATCAACGAGCTGTAAGAACTGACGGTGCGCTACAGCTGCCTCCACTAAATCGATGCTGAGTTTTATCTTACCGCGTGACATGCCGATTTACATTTGCATTGAGTCACACTCTGGATAGTAATGAAAAATATTCAAAGTTTTAATTCATTAATTGCTGCAATTAAAATAATGTACATTGTAAAATAAAGTAATTTATCCGTTTTATCATGCTTTCCGTTAACTGTGTCCTCGTGCTCTCTTGATTCCTCGAATGTTTCGCTGACAATTTTCGTATTGCAGTCTTTATCCCCCATCGTGTGTCAGATGCGAGCTTCGAGTATTCCTATCGGATTGCTGTAGTTTACTGTTTTGATTTCCAAAGTGTGGAGTTTTAAAATCGTACCTTTTCTTAACGATCTTATGCTTCTTTAAGATCTTATGTTCCCACGGTGGTAAAAGCAGAGAGAAATGTTAAGTACTGCCATTCTTTATTTATTAAATTGTAATTGTATTATTCTGGCATGTTTAATCGCCTAAATGAATGTTTTGCATCTCAATTCCCTCAGAGCACCTGCTCCACGAATTTCGAGGATACTTTATAAATTACGGTTAAATAAAAAGGCCTCTCTCTTTAAGAAAATCTTTTAGATGGTAAGAAAAGCAATCTTTCCTATCTACCATTATAGCTCGGGATCTCCAGGACTTAATATTGGACTAAACTGCGAATGATTTCAAAAATTGTACAGTGATATTTGCATAGGTAAAATTAATCCAGTTGAATACGCGTTACAAACGCACACCTCTTACTGATTATGAACGGTTGTTTGGTATGAGTGCGTCAAACTTTATCAATTAAATAGCCATTTGAATAATTGCAAGTAATATCGATAATATTTGGATAATCGTCACAAAGGTAAGAACGTTCGCGGTACTGGACTGATTAGATATTCAGACAAGTCTAATGAAAAATTTATTGGGAGACTCGGACTCAAGGTATGACTAAATGCTTCTGGCCTTGCGAGATTTCTGCACAAAGGTGACAGATCTACCCTACTCCTTTCCATCAGATAAATTTTACAAATTTCACAACAAGTAAGTCATAGAAACCGGGAATACATGGAGTTATCTTGGTGAGCTCAAACTTGAGAGAATCAGGCCGATTTCAACAATCGGTGAAATAGGCAGATTCATATTCTATTGAATAGTGAAGGTGTAACGGTGAGTGAAGGAAAAAACTACAAAACATCTTACCCACCGAACTTATATCCCGCAAGCCCTCGCCTCCTAGAAAGTAATTTCATTTTCCACGATGAGCCTCGGCCAGATTATCTCATGTCACACACACACACACTTCGAAAACATGATGTCGAGGCTCAATACTTGCTAAGCATCCAAGCCAGCGGTTGATCATGTCAGTGAAATTGTTATGAGTTACAAAACAGCTATAGTTTTGCCTTTTCTTGTAATTGCGATCATAGGGAAAATTCCAATGAGATAAATCCCTTGTTTTGTAGAAAGAGAAAGCATGACTTAGTAGTCAACTTTTTTGCATTTTAAAATTAACTGTGGAAATTCTCACTTTTCAATGAAACCACTCGGCTGCATGCGCCACGAGGTTTCACTTTAGTTTTGGACATGGTTGAAGTAATTTCTATCAACAATAGAGTTACAGACCAAGAAAAATTGTGATCGATTTGTAAACTTTTATCAGCGAAGGCAAAAGCATTTACATGCATGAAGTTGCCAGTCACTCATTTTTAATCTCGTTTTCCTCTAATTTGAATTGTGAAGAACTCTTAGTCTAAGTGAATGGTGATGTTAATCAATAGGTGATGCAGCCATACTCCGCATGCTCCCAATAGGAGTCCAACCTCTGTCCTAGTAATCGGTACTTCGGATGCTCCACCACTAAGCGATGGGGACTCGTGACAGGTTGGCCGTTTAAGTAGGTCCATAGAGACAAACTTTTCAATGATCTTAAATCCGACTTAAAAGATTTGTCTACTTTTTCTTCTCCGCCTACGTTCAAATATGTTCTAACCTATTAAGTCAAAATTAAGAAATTTTTTTCTCGCGCGCCTTTCTTCCACTGAGCACCTGCAGGATCTACTGTGCTCAGTTTGCCACGATTCTTTTTATTGTAACTGTTCATAGTGCCAACCACAACCCCTGTTGAATCTTTTATACATAGTTTACTCTTTCATCGATTTATATATTTACAATTTTGTTACGTGTTTATCGCTTATTCTATTTTAAATATCATTTCTTTTGTGTGTGTGTGTGTGTGTGTGTGCGTGCGCGCGTGTGTGTGTGTGTGTGTGTGTGTGTGTGTGTGTGTGTATGTGTGTGTATGTGTGTGTGTGTGTGTGTGTGGGGGGGGTGTGGGTGTGGGTGTGTGGGTGTGTGGGTGGGTGGGTGTGTGTGTGAGTTTTGAACTACTGGAAATTAGAGGTGGTTGGGAATTATTAGAAAAAGGAAAGTTCTGGTTAATTTTTCGGGAATTTTTTAGGCCTTCTAGATTATCTTGGAATCATTACACGAGTCTTGTGAGCTTTAGTTTGTCGTGTGCTGCGAGACCAGTTATTTATTTTGACCGTTGTACATGTAACAGGGCTTAATTCTCGTACGATAATCGTTATCGTTACTCGTGTTTTTCATTGTTTCTTGAAATTTCCTAAAGTCCTCAACGGGAGGTTTTGTTTCGGTTTTGGTTCTCGAATATTTGTTGGTGTTAAGTACTTTTTCGTTCATTTCGAACGTCTTGTGAAAATGTTTTCGTTTGTATTCTAAAAAAATATGATTTCTCTAACAAGGTCATTTGTCCCGTGAGCTCAAACATGCCTTCAAATAGGGTATTAAAGAGCGTGTACTTAGGGCTGAGTGAGTTAGAGGAGAGAAAGAGTCCCAGATAGAAAAAACAAAGTTCCTGAGAAGACTCCCAGTACTTCTCGCTTGCCCACGGTGTTCGAGCTAGTTAACCCCCAAATTTCCAACGAGATTGGTGTAGAACCCAAGATTAATTAAGGACGTAAGAGAGCCCACGGTTGGCGAAGAACCAGAAGACTAAAGAACAAATTGTAAATGGAAAATCGCCGTTATCAGTTTTGTTAGAAGAGTATCTAACCAGTGGACTCATGATCTCAACTCTGATTTCAACAATTAGCAGAGGTAACAACTGATTCGATTGATACAATTTTCCAAGGCTCAAGGAAAGGGGAAAATCATCGTGTTTCTACAGAAATTTATGCCTATTTTCCCTTTTTTTTTTCTTTTCCAAAAACGAAATCTAGCTTTTTGATAGTTAACTTTGACGTGACTGTCTTCTGGGGCTAATGATGACCCCTCGATATCCGCCAATGCTATGCATGACTACGGAAAAGTGAAATAACGATATCTTGTTTCGCTCAATTTTTCCACAATAATCTTAAAACAACAACGGATGAAAGTTTTTTTTTTAAACTGAAAATTTTCTTCAATGAGTCCAGGAACCACTTTGAAATAGCCTTATCCTTCCGAGAGAGTACTTCGCTTACATGAATATCAATCCATGTAAGGCAATCACCAGAATTACTTTCCTAGAAAAATAAGCAAGAATCGTGCTATGCACGTAAAAAAACGTGGCCAAAACAAATCGTTTTCCGCATAAAACTTGGCTGAACAACTTCAGTGTTCCTTGGTTAATTTTCAGCGACAACTTCAAAAACATTCATCTACTGTTATAACTTCCTAAAGTAACAATAGCAAAATTACATGCATCACCTTGAATCGTACGTAGATAGCAAGCAAGAGAAATTTCATTGTGTTTGTTCTATCTATATAAATCATGACTCCTGATTAACCCACAAGTTATCATAATTTCAACTACCAACTATAAATTTACATAGGTGCGTGCTCTCTACTTTTACCATAAAATCGAGATTCAAATCGCATTTCATGTAACTACATAGTATTTCTTACCTCTGGTGTCAAGAGGATAACTTTCTATCGAATTAAAAGAAACATTTCAAACTTGGGAACAAAAGACTGCGAATCACCAATTTGAAAATGTACATCGGTATGGTCGCATAAGTTTTCAATCTTACAAACTTGTATACCTAATTGAAGAGTATCCTTGAAACACTTCCAAAGTTTTACCAAAAAACGGCTTAGTTCCACCATTATAATTCGGACAGTCCTATTCGAAATGAATGCGCATAGGTTAAAAATAATTACTCAGGACTATGCACAAACGCACTAGAGTCGGTTCACGCAGGATGTCACCTTCATCAATCATATCAGAAGACAATTTTGTCAGTTGTCCGCAAGGGCAGGCTTATTTTCGAGTACTTATACGTATTATTTTCAAGTTCCTCAGTTCCACAGCCTTTTAGTTCATCATTATTTAGTAAGTAAACAAGCCTTAGTCCCCACAGCCGCCACAACCACAGCCACCGCATGACCCACACCCACCAGATCCACCGCCGCTACCGCATCCACCACCAATTGCGCATCCTCCACTAATTGCACATCCTCCGAAACCTCCACAGCCATCGCATGACCCACACCCACCACATCCACCGCAGCTACCGCATCCTCCACCACTTGCACATCCTCCACAACCTCCACAGCCTCCACAACCTCCGCAACCACCACAGCCACCACAGGCACCTCCAAGTTGGTGCTTAATATATGCGTTGCTGGGCACAGTGGTGCCATAGAACCCTGCGGCTACTACCAGCATTAGCTCTTCACAACAGATTCTACGAGGTTTGTCTTTCTGGCTTGAAACCATGGCTGATGGCCTCGTGTAGTCGGTAACACCGCTCGAAGGGTTAGGCTGACACAGAAGATGAAGGACAGCTATAGAGAACCCCAGTGCAATGCTTTCTGGGACGGCAGTTACCTCGGATGGAAAAGAGATCACTCCAGTTCGAAGGTTTACGTAGACTATCTCTTTTTCGCTTAAAGGCACCTTGAAGTTTTCTCCATGGTTCTGTACAACTTTCCACTCTTGTGCTCCGGACACCGAGAAGAACTCGATGTTCAAATAACCTGGTTGGCCCTTCACGCCAGGCTTTCCTTTAACGCCTGGACTGCGTTCAGACGGTGCTATTCCAGGTATGCCAGGGAGACCCTTTACAACTCCTTTCCATTTGCCAATACAGATGCCCCAGTCTTTGCTCCCTCTAATGAGCATTGCTCTTTCTCCTGCTGCTTCATCCAAAGTGCAACACAAGTCATGGGGCTGGTCGACTTGCTCCTTAGTCGGAAGGACATTTCCGCGTAGAAGGTGCGCGGTGCTCACAACATCGCCGACAGGGTTAATGACCTCTACGGAGGAGAACAACAACTCGGCGGAGTGCATCACCCGGCAGGTAAACGCTTCTTGTCCCCAAAAGTCGGATATCGGATGCAAAGACATTTCACTAGAAGCGAGGGTTTGGTTCAAAGAAAAAGGCGAAAGGAACAGTGCTGGTGAGCTCAAAATCGAGGCAGCTTCTCGGACTGGAGTGAAGTCCTCCTTTGGCAACACAGTAAATTCGTATTCATCTGGCCGATGGGATTGGACCACAGTAGTAAACCGAACAATCAGGTTTTCAGCGACAGTTAACTCGTGCGTTTCTGGTTGTGGCACCACGTTACTTTCCCAGCCAAATCTCGTGCGTTTCCGGTTGATGTACGACGCTACTTCCCCAATCAAATCTTCGGAACACTCGGCAGACTCGTCCATTAAATGTGTAAAGCAAGAGCAAGTTCCATGTTGCTTAATACGAACCTAACGGATTAAACCAGAAACACATGCCTATTCACTATGTGACTGTGATTTAAGGTTCGGTGATAACCAGATCTCGACTATTTTCTCAGGTTTTTAGCGCCCGTCTTGTGTTCAACTTAAAAAACGTTAATCCAGTGGATATTGAGAACTATTGCTTTAGCAACAGGAAGATTACTAACCGAGGAAACTTGTGATGTAGAATGACTTCGTGACAAGCTACGACCTTTTATCATCAGTCGTTCATAGAAAGCCTTTAGGTGTGTCAATTATTTTACTTCTTCACTGATACGTTAGTTTGAGGCCCTGGTGAAAAAAAACATAAAGTAGAAAAAAATGGAACAATTTAACTCACCCTCAAAATCTCTCTTTTCTTCTTTTTATATGTAAACCTTGCTAACACACCATTAGACTTTGTAAGTCTTGCAGTAGGTCCACGAACTTGCACCTTAAGCACTCGCGGGCCATTGACGACATCAATTTTGACGGTGTACGTTTTCGGTTTTGGGAGACCTTCAACTTCCAACGTGGTCACGTCCACAGTGTACTCAAATGCTGCATGACAACTGTAATCAATGGATTCTTTCGGCGTTGTGGCACAAAGAGGAGGCTCTCCGCGAAACATAGCTCCATTAACTGCAAATTGATGGCCCAGGTTTCCCCATTTCTCTCGTGTTACTGTTTCAGCCTTACTAAGTTTTGAACCAGGCTTTCGGTCGTTCACCGAATCATTGTGATTGAATAATTTACCCAGGATTTTCGTGGTGTCTTCTGTGTAGATTGCCGGATTAACCTGATGTGCGTGCCAAATAAGGTCGAAGTCATAGCACGGTACAAAAAACGTCTGTGGATTTTGCTGCTTTAGATAAAGGTGTAATTTGTACCTCTCCACCGCCTTCGTCAAGAATTTCTTATCCGCATAGTGAGGTAAGGACACCTGATAATTAAAAACCCGCTGTCGAGCACAAGCAGCTTCGACGTCATACTCAAATCTTGATTCGAAATGTGGCGTGTTGCTAACAGGGGCCGTCAGGTCAACCTCAAAAGGTTCCTCAGGATACAGCTCTTCCCATAAGGCCCTGGCCCTTACAAGCCCTCTCTGACGTTGCTCTCCGATGAGTATGTTGTGATCCAAGCGAGTGGAGACAATTTGATTGCAATCCCTCTGGTAATCGACGGGGGATAGCATGTGTACATGCCACACCCAGGCGATGTCAAGTGGTGCTGCGACATTCAAAGTACTAGACCAATTGTTGGTACAAGTGGCATGCCGAGCAAGCAAAGGCAGCCAGAGAAGTTCATACCTGAAGGGAAAGGAAAGAAATAAGGCAATTTTGCATTCTGTAATGAATCCATGAAGAGCTTTCTTCAACGAAAAAAGTTGTTCAATTTAGGCTAAGAGTGCATTCAATGCACTCAACGTAACGCTAACTACACCTTAAGATCATGCTTGAGCCCTCAAGTGTCGGGAAGAAATGCGGTGATTCAGTTTTTTTTTCGCCGAGAAACCGAGGAAACCGGTTTTAAGGTCTGGACTGGGTTAGTAATAAAGCAGTAGATTTCATGACAAAACATTTTGACGTGAGTCTTCTTCTCGAGAATTCCTTGTTTAGTAGGGTCTATGAAAGGAACAAAGCATACCTTCTGATTGCATTTCGAACGTGAGGACCGGCGTATAAACTTGGATAATCGTCCACGATCCGTAGGAACTGGCGTTCGGCAAGAGCAGCTTCCACTAAATCAATACCGAATCGAAGCCCAGGGGGACGGAACGTCATGGCTTACTTTGAGGTATTACTAAACAGGGAGAAAATTAAAAGAGGAAAAAACTTAAAGAATCAATAAGCCATTGCTAAATATGTGGTTACACGAGGTACCTATTCCGATTTGTCTACTATTTCTCTTGCGTTGCTATTATTTCAGTAGGAAGTTATTGTAATGTAAGAAAAAACAGCGTGATATCCGGCAAGACATTTAATGCAAGCAAGGATATCTCCTATTTTTTTCTTTGCTCCAATACACGTCGCTGGTAAGAAATAAAATTAATCTAAACCACAAATACAAACGACATCTAGCTATTTGCAAAATAACATGAAGCTAAGACCATTGTTTTACTCAAACATATTTCTTCGGTTCGCAGTCATTTTTCAGTTATGAATGATTCTGCGATGGCATCGATCGGATTCCTCTTGTTGTACCGTCACTTCTATTTCATAGCATGAATATCACAACAAAATTTGATAGAGTTTTGATGTAGTAACCGTACTGAAACAATAGCGGTAGCTTAAGTAACAATATTATCGATCTCTCATGATCTTGAACGGTACTGAACAGTTAGCAGAAATTTCCACTTGTATCGGTATTATCTGGTCTCACAACAGTAAGTGAAGGGATTAAAAAAGAAAATTAGAAATGTATGGGAGAAAATTGAAGAGTCGTAATATCGTAAACTTATATCAAGGAATGTCTATTTTAAGGCTCAAAATAAATGTAAACCTACCTCACTTGCTGTGTATTGTCGTTTCTGTGGTTCTAAATGGCGAATTTGGGCGATTTAGTAGATTTTGCGTTGAGTATATACTTTACTGTATAATATACTTTACTGTATAATATACTTTACTGTATAATATACTTTACTGTATATATATATACTTCTATTAATAGAATATACTTTACTGTATAAGAAGTAAAGTAACACTCAACGCAAAATCTACCAAATATATTAATCGCTCAGAAACGACAATACGCAGCAAGTGAGGTAGGTTTTGCATTTATTCTGAGCCTTAACATGGACATTCCTTGATATAAGTTTACGATATATTTACGACTCTTCAATATTCTCCCAGACATTTCTTTATATTTCGAACAAACGACCAGACACGCCGCTTGTGTGGGCCCCCTGTGATATCACTCTACCGACCGCCACTTCCATAGATTGATAATTTGCAAAGGTATGTAACAAGACCATCATCGTAAGAAAGTTAGAATTTGTGTTTTCGCGCTCGACTAAGACTGCTTACCTCCTTAGAATTGTAAACCTCCTATCTGTTTGCGGAAGTAATTAATTGGATGACCAAAATAAGGTGTAAATGTGAGAGAATCTCTCCTGAAACGAGAAACGTAAAGTACATGTAGCTAGTCAGGTATAAATTTAATCAAACACTCAGTCTTTTGTCTTTTATCCAGGTGACAGCTGCGGCTTGATCAAAGAACCTCGATATTTACCGTTGTTTTCCTAGACACTCAAGCCACTTAATATATGACCCCGCTTTAGCGGATACGGAGACTGACTATGAAAATTAACTCTTATTTTTTTTCATTTTCGAATTTCCAAAATCTTCAAATTAACAATTGAGAATCATTTGAAAAAAAGTTTTGTCCAGTGTCAACTTAATATATTTTCACTTTAAACTGAAGGCAAAAACGGTCTTAAACAGACAAGTTCAATTTCTCACTTCCTACTTGTCATAATCGAGACAGACAAGGCCCGGCTAATGTGAGCACCAATTTATTCCTAGGCATTTACTCTTCGCTTGCAGATAACTAGCAGATGACGAGGAAAATGTAATTTCAAGGTTTCGCTTTTTAAAAGGTGATCCTCTATCATGCTCAAAATGACTCAGAGTTGTAAACAGACTGATCTTCGACCTTAATTACTTGTAACGTTACATGGCGAAGGATAGCTTCTATCTGAACATGCGATGAGTAAGTACCTAATGCATGCACTTCTTCATTGTCTTAGAGGATGGGTGTATGGATAAACTCTCGAGAAATGGCATCATGCGCAATTTAACTCAAATTAACTCAGATATCTTGTGTTTATATCATGCGCCACTGTGCAAGGCTGAATAGGAAGTAAATTTATTAACGGAGGACCCTGTCATATGACATGAGAACGTTATAATGCTCTAAAAAGTTCAGAGACTTTCTTTTCAAAAACTAAGTTTTCTCTTTAAACAGCAACTCATGATCGTCAGCCTGTTCTAAACGATTCACAGAAGAAATAACTGATTCGAGTTACTTATAATTACCGAAAGTTCAAGGCAAAGGAAATATAAACATGCTTCTTCCAGATTTAACGCCCATTTGCCATTTTTCTTCCAGATAACGAATCTAAGTTTTCGAGAGTCAACTCTGAAGTGATTGGCTCAGTTCTGTCAACTTTTGATCGCTCTACAATCACCGTTGTACTCCCAGCCACTCAACACACTTGATGCATGACTTTGCCCTTGTGGATACGGAAAACTGAGAAAACAACACACTCTTCTTTGCTCAATTTTTCTACAATCTCAAAATCAACGACAGAAAAACGCGAGAAAAGGCTGTTTTTACAGGTTATTTGAAAGACTTTTACTGTAGTGTGCAAATAGCTGAACCGACGACAAAGCTTCGCTTTTCTCCGCTTTCTATTTGTCGTAAACATACAGTACCTACGAATGGCAAATTAAGAGGTAAACGATACAGCGAAAGCCGTGAGGTGTGCTCCAGGAGATATTTTAGGACAGATTGTTCGGTTCGAAGTCATAACTCTGATATCAAAAAGTTTACTCACACTCTCTTTGTGACTTATGTCAGTGACTTATGTCAAGTGACTTATGTCAGTAACATTTTCTTCATAATTCTCTCGTTCTTAGAACAACAATACTAAAGATATACTAGAAACTGTCCCCGAAATCGATTAAGAGAGTGCGCCTCGTCTAAAATGGTAGTTTATGAAATGCGAGCACATTGAAATATTCAAAAATTCGGATCATTAAATTTCAGTTTATCTATTATGTTGGGAGAACTAAGTCTTAATAACTATTTACTCAACGAGTCAGCAGTTCGGATATTAAGACCACTTCGAAACTAACTACTCATTGAAGATTACAGCGCAAAAGTGAAAAAATGCGAGGTAATGTAGTCAAAACTATTATTCTTCATGAGGCTGTACAAAATGTGCTTCAAAGTGTTAAAGAGCCATTTTGAAATAGCCTCCTGAGCAGGAAGTTAGCTAATATAAATTCATTATCTATATCAAACGATTACTTGAAACAACCGATTCAAGTTACCGGGAAGTAAGAAAGGAAAAATACCAGTTACTGTATGATTCTCCTCTTTGAGCCTTAGTTCAGTGCTGAGATGGACTCCAGCCTCTCCAACGTCAATTTTGACTTGATCATCTTCTGTCAAGTGTTTGAACCATTCGATATTTAAGGTCGGTCTTCGTCCACTTAGCAATTTAAGCCATTCAGGGCATGACTCAGCCTTTGTCAAGGCTCATAAAATTTGCAAGAGGAAGTAGGTGTTCTTTTAGCCATTCAAGGCATGACTCAGCCTTTGTCAAAGCTCATAAATTTGCAAATTAAAAGTAAGTTGTTGTTCAATGAATCTCGAATTTGCTGGGTTTATTCCTATTGGTACTCTAATCACTCCCATTAGCTTGTACCCTTGAAATAAAAAGAAAAAAAACGGAATGATGCGACAATTCCCTTGGACTTCTCCTACAATCTCTCGGTATCCCTCTGTCGCGATTCACCGCAACGTGCGCTGGTCATTGTGCAAATGAGGGGGGGGAGGATGGTAGTGTGGATGGAACTATTAGCATCATGATGCTCACGAATTCATTCCTGTATGCTATAAATCAATAAATTGTAAACTTGATTTCTTTGTACTTGTATTTTGTCAAACCAACGAGGTGAAATGGTTAACTACTTTGATTGGAGCTCGGACTATAAGCAAACAATCTCTTCCAGTTTCTGCGCGTGATGATACAAACAAACCAAGTTTGTCTAGAACAAATACACCATAACGACGCGACTGAAACAAATTCTAAGGTCTTCTGTTTGTCCATTTTCACTGTGGTTTGTCTTTATGTTTAACTTCGTACACGAAAGGAAAGTAAACTTGCTAGAGTCAACGTACCAAAAATGAAGATCAGTGGCGAAGCTTATGGGAGGGGAGGGGAGTAGACCTTAAAGCAAGGCTGTGCGACAGAGCATACTTTTCGTTTTTAGTTAAAGCCATGATATCATTGCTCTTTAACTGAAGTCTCCTCTAGTGCAAACCTAGAAAGAGGAAATCCCCGTTTCTTTGCTGTGGAGAATAGCCGTCCGTCCGTTTTCATCTTCTTGCAATGAAACTTTCAAATTAATTAGTCATCTTCTGATGCAGAGCGAATGTTTTTAAATTTTTTTTTATTTTACACAGCGTTTATATTCATCGGTTCATTTTCAGCGGCAAATTCAAAATTTTTTCATTTATTGTTATCAATAAATAAGTAACTAACATCTCCCCGGCATGTATCAGCTTAAATCGTGAATAGCGAGCAAGAAAAATGTGTTTGTGTCGGCCGCTCAAATTAACTCACAAGTAGCGTAACAGTCACGATTACCTTGAACTTTAGATATATGTTCAATGATACTAAAGTATTATCGTTTGTCTCACGATGTGGTCACTTATGATACCTGTTATGTGAATCGAGAGGTTTGGACTGCATACGGCTAGTATTCATCAGGCGATAAGGTCCATCAGAAGGTGAAGACTAGCCTGAGTACATTTCGTTTCGACTGCACATTGTGCAGTCGAAACTTCGCCGCGATTCACATCATAAGTGAACACATCGTGAGACAAGCAATATAATACCTTATCACTATCGTATTTTACCACGCTGAAAAAGCACAACCTTTTATATGCTTACTTTAACCACTAAACCGAGATACAAAATGGCTATTTTCTCAGTACAGCCAACTCGTATTCATTTTCCTTTTTTTTTTCAACTGTTCACTAGAGAAGAAGCGTTGCATTCACGAAGTTGAAAAAATATTACAAGCTTTAAAACGAAGGAGTCCGAGTCATTGTTTTTAAAATTGGACTTTTAAAAGTATGCTTCTACGAAGTTTTAGCTGACAGTCTCCTAACTGTTGCACACCAAAAATGTTTAACCAAATACAGAGAAGTTGCATTATAAATTACTGTGAACGGCCCTGTTTTGAAGTTACGGCATGAAGTGACTGAAAAAGCTTACTTCTATGCAGGAAGATGCCTTTGACACGGTTATGATAATAGTTACAGTCTTTATACAGGAGATAGCCTCACTCACAGGCGGTTTTCAGGCGAGTATTGTTTTTAAACACTAAAAACTAAAATAAAAAAACTAAAAACTGATAATAACTACAGCCAAAAACTGCACAGTACCTGGAGGGAGTCCATTAACTTGGCATAAAGACGAATAGGACAACGCTGCGTCATCAGCAAATAAGGCCATAGATACCTACGTCAAGGACTTTTGAATATCATTAATGTACACAAAAAACAATAAGGGCCCTTGTATGGACCCCTGAGGCACGCCAACGGTTACTCGCCGAGTGCTAGAAAGATATCGACCCTTTTCAGTCATTTGGCAACGAGAAGTTCGATAAGATTGAAACCAGTTTAATGTTATTCCGGACACACGGCACCGATAGTCTTAAGTTTTGAAATTAGTATTTTATGGTCCACGGTATCGAATGCCTTTTTCAAGTCGAAGTAAACGACTCTTGTGAACTTGCCTTTGTCCATGTTAATAGGTAAATCATCAGTAAACTGACACAGGGCAGGCAGTAGCAGTGGAGCGACTGTTCATCAAATAGTAAATTATTTTGTTTCGTTTAAACAAGGCCCTAATCTTTTTACACTCAACGTGTCCGGAAAGATTTTCGTCCGAAAAGACATGTTAATTAGGTAAGTCAAAGGTGGGGCAATAACAGCCGACGGGTCAGGAAGCATACGAGCACTTATGTTGTCCAAAGCTTGTTCGTACAGGCATGTTCATCTCCTACAACAATATTTCGCTATTTTGCTTATTTTCGTAAAAGAGAGGGTAGGGCATTAAATGCCTTGCAGGTGCGAGTTCTTATACACTTTGTACACGAACAAATCTAAGTCTAGTCCAAGTTCCTTCTCGACTTATCTGGCATAATGAGGATCGCATACACACATTATGTTAATATTTCCATCGTTAGTAACTAAGCCTTAATCCCCACAGCCAACTCAAACCACAGCCGCCGCATCCCCGGCAACCACAGCCACCACATCCCCACAAGCATCCTCCACAACCACCACATCCTCCACAACCACCGCATCCTCCACAACACAACACACAGGCACCTCCTTCGAGAACGTACTTCACATATGAGTTAGTTGGTATAGTGCTTGCTTAAAACCCTGCCGCAACCACAAGTTTTAGTTTTTCGTCCTTAATTATTCCTGGATTGTAAAAGTAGCATCTCTGGTTTGGCGCAATTGCTGATGGCATCACGTATCGGACGGTCGTTCCCTTCGGAGCGTTAGGCTGACACAAAAGATGAAGAACGGCTACAGATTGAGAGAATCCAAGAGCGATGCTTTCTGATACAGCGCTTACAGTTGATGGAAAAGAGATAACTCCAGTCTGAAGGTTGGCTTGGATTATCTCTTTTTCACAGAGATTTATATAGAAGGTTTCTTCTCATTTTTGTAC
Source organism: Stylophora pistillata (assembly GCF_964205215.1). Lineage (NCBI taxonomy): Eukaryota > Metazoa > Cnidaria > Anthozoa > Scleractinia > Pocilloporidae > Stylophora > Stylophora pistillata. The sequence goes on along the minus strand of NC_142519.1, from coordinate 21,317,177 downwards.
TTTTTTCTTCTCATGTGCTCCGGACAACGAGTCTTTGCACCCTGTTATTAGCATTGCTCTTTCTCCTCCAAACTCGTCCCAAGTACAACAAAGAGGGAAATTGTTAACTTGCTCCTTCGTCGGAAGCAAATTTTCGCGAAGAAGGTGTGCCATGCTCACAACATCACCGACGTGGTTCATGACTGCGACGGAGGAAAACAGCAACTCAGTCGAATAACGGACTGACGTCGAATATCGGACTCAACGACATTCAGTCACTAGAAGCGAGGGTTTAGTTCAAAGAAAGTTATAATGCAAATGGGGGGGGGGGGTGGTAGTGTGGATGGAACTATTAGCATCATGATTTCGGTGATTCAGATTTTGTGTATTTCCAAGCATCTAAAACACGCGCCGAGAGACCCGAGAGAACCAGAAGAAAAAAAAAAATCTTAAAAGTTCTGTCTTCAGATAAAAACAGCCCAAATAGGACTGACTACCCAAGAGAGAGAGAACCCCTTTAAAAAAAAAGCAAAAAATAGAGAAGTCCTTCAGACAAGGACTGGCTACTTAAGAGAGAAAGAAGAGGGAAAAATGAATGAAAGGATCTGCCTTCAGATGAGAACAGCCCACATAGGACTGACTAACCAGAAGAGAAAGAGGTTTCATAGAACTTCCATCTAACTATCATAAATGTATTTCTTTTTCTTTTTGTTTCGATGGCATACAAAATTCAGACATCATGGGCTAGAGGAATCTTTCGTAGCAGCGACATCTATTACGCGTCATGATGCAGCTCCAAACAAAAAATCATCGGGCCAAAAGCTCTTGTTAACATCGAACTAGTCAAGCCAATAGGAAGTATTTCCGTCGCGAAGTAATACATAAGAAAGGCCTTAGTGTAAAGAAATGAAAGACACCCCCTTGTTGCATTGACAGTCGAGTACACCTGTACCTTTGTACTGTTATTTCATTGGATTAACCGAAGCCAACCACCTCTCTCTCTCTCTCTCTCTCTCTCTCTCTCTCTCTCTCTCTCTCTCTCTCTCTCTCTCACTTGATAACTAAGCTCTCTCGCTTTATAATGACGAGCCTTTAAGTCATTTCACGCCTCCCACGTCGAAATTACGTTCTTGAGCAAAGCTCGTCGTTGGCTTTTAGTTCTGGACTCAGAAAATAACAAAGCAGTAGATTTCACTACTAAACATACTGACTGTATTCCATTGGTCTTCTCTCGAGAATTCCTTGTTTAGTAGTGTCCATGAAAGGAACAGAGCACACCTTCTGATTGCGTTTTTAACGTGCGGACCAACATATAAGTTTGGATAATCATCAACGAGCTTCAAGAACTGGCGGCGTTCAGCAAGGGCAGCTTCCACAAGATCAAGAACGAATTGAAACTCAGGACGGTACATCACGACTTGTAATTACTATGAAGCAATACTAGACATGGAGAAAATTCGAAAAAAAATAGTCGTTACTCAATATGCGAGAGTACACGAAGTTCTTATACCGATTCGCCTATGATTACTCCTACATGCCATGCAACAAAAAATAGCGTGATATTTAAATGAGCAACGAGAACAATGATAGCTAACCTTTGTCTCTGCTCTAGAAGCTGGGGCGGATCCAGGATCTCGTCAAGGGGGGTTCGGAGAATTGTTCCCCTTCTGAGGGGTTCAAGATTTTGAAAATTAGGTCTTCGGTAACATGATTTCCAGCGTTCTGAGGAAAAATTTAGGGGATTCGACCGAACTACCCGAACCACCCCTGGTTCCGCCCTAGATAAGGAAGTAAACTACTCTAAACCACAATTACAAATGATGTCTAGCTATCTGCAAAATAACACAAAGCTAAGAGGATTGTGCTTTTTTTTTTTTCTACAAATAATCCAGGCCCTCCATAACCATCTGCGTGGTGACTTTCTTCTGCCAAGCTTTGACCGCCTTTTATCAAAGTCGCAATGAGCCGAAGAGTCATATTTCAGTGTATGTATTCCTCATTACCTTGGCAATTACGCGTTGACTCAATCTTGCTGATTGGCCGGAACTATATGCTATATGCGCCCAATGAAATCTCATTTACCGCAAGAAGCAAATTTACGGCCAAGAAGCAAAACGAAGCGAATACACACTGTGACTACAGTCGTCAGTAGTGGCGAGCCCACGCGGTTTCCGTCTTGATCTAAGAAACAGATCACGTGATATTAGCATTTTAAGTTGCTGTATTGATTCTTAACACACTTGCTAAATAACGCGCTCCCCCCATTAAAAGAGGGCCTAAGCTAAATGACATGTCCCCCTCCCATATTGGCAGTCCCCACAAATTCCCGCAACCACTGAACCTTGCGGAGTAGAAGGCTCACTAAGTTATCGTTGGTCACGCTTGTCTGCATGGATAATTTTAGTGTTCTCACAGTCAACGTTTGCGTGAGTTTCTTCTTTCCGACAACGACCACTCAATATAGATTTATGCTGTTATCTACTTTTCCAGCGTCTTCAGAAATTTCGGCTAGCAGTTGGTCTTTCTTACAATCCAAACATTTCCCATATTTCGTAGCAGTTCGTGTAGTTGCAGCAGCGGGACAAGTTCGATTTGGATTCTACCATCTGTGGCTGTGAGACATTTATCATGTGACAAGAGAGAGTGGAGTTATCATCTCTTGTTTGTGATGATTAAGCAATGCATCTTGTGGCTGTGTAGTGGAGTACCGATAAGACGCCATTATATAACCCTCCTACTGTAGAAAAAAAAAAAGTTACCTGCCCCTCCCCCAAGAGTGTCGCGTGACTAATGCGTGAACTAATGGCGGACGGATTATTTGTTCCGATAAACATGATTTCCTCAACGTGAACACGACTCCAACACGATCACACGCAACTCAGATCACTAAGCTATGTTTATCCTCTTCCCCTAACAATTAACTGGCAATTTTCTCCAAATTATTGTTATCCACACCAACCAGCCTGATTATTGCTGGATTATGACGGAGGGGCGAAGTGAAATCATATCAAATGAAACATGACGCCGGACTGTAGACAAACAAAACCATGAGCTGAAAAGATAATCTTAGATCTTCCTAGTCTTTGTAGCTTAGTTCATGGCGTGAGGGAAATGTAAACAGCGTTTGAAAAAAAAAAAATCGCCAAGGCTACCTTATAACAAGTTTTTTTTTTTCTTGCTGATTATGTTTCTCTCACGCGATGAACTGCTCGTAATCTGTTGGAACGGAAATAATGACATTTTATTTACTTAAAATTTATGAGTATATTATTTTCCCTAAAATTCGTGACAAAGGGTGAAGTTATAACGACTTCTGAAACTTTGTTGATAAGTGCTTCACATGTCCGTATCAGTCTCTTAATCGAAAAACTTTGTGTCAGTAATGAAATCTCCAGTTTAGTTAGCATCGTCTATGCCAGAAAGAAAGCTGAAACATGCGACTTCCTTTACATTAAATTATCTTGATTGTGTAACAGAAAATTACCAAAGAGATATCACATTTGGCAAAGATCATCTTTGTAAAATGGTCAAGCAAAGTTTTGACCATTTTACACCAAGACAAAACTATTGAAAAGCGTTAGACGTGAGCCAAATGTTAGATGTTAAGTAATAATAATGGCTAAATAACGGCATTGGATTCTATTTCATCCAGCTAGTTATCCTCCAAATTGAGCAAAATCAATTATTTCTTACTTGAAAGCCTTCACCAGTCGTTACACTTGTCATATTGTGGTTGGGAATACTCCGTTTTTGCGTCCCTCTTTTCTTGCGGAATTTCTTGGAACATCGAGAGCTTTCGGTAGTTCCGGAAAGTTGAAACTACTGACAAATACTGACGTACGGTATATAAGATGCTGCATGTACTAAGAAAACATCTGGCGAGCCAAATGCCTCCACAGGTTAAGCTTGGTTTTATTTCTTTAATGGCTTCTAAGGTAATCAACTTATCAGTGTTAAAAATGCCCTGTTTCGTGTTCTTTGGGTAATCCTATCGCGCTATTACACCTGACAACAACAACGAAAGCTTCTCAAGTTTAATTTGAACCAGAAAAATAAAAATCACAATGAAAAGGCTCAAGTTGAGTTGCCAGCGCATTTCATTGGCTTTCACAGATATTCCAAGCTTCGTATGTCCCCCGGGAGTCACGCGAACAACCAAACAGGAAATGATGTCGATGCTCATTTGATGTTGCTCAAAACATACAATCTGCGCCGCACCGCTGAGCCATGGCGAACAATCATCGTTAAAGGCCTTGGCTTTCTTTACGTTTCTTTACCACTCTTGTGTAATTTTATTCACGGTGTAGCCGACCACGTGGTCTTCAACGAGCTAAGGTCCTTTGCCTAAAGGCAGGGTAGATCCAGTGACTATAGGTGAGTTACTAAGAGTTAATATTCGCTGATCTCTATACACGGAGCACGGTAACACCCCCGGTGAAACGCGCCTGTCCAATAAGGCTATAGATTACACTTGCTCGCTACTAATGCTTGACTTCAGTTCATTCCTAGATATCAGTCAGAGAATGTAAAAAAACAACGGATCTTTCGCCTCATTGCTTTGAAGTTTATTTCGCATAGAACACCAGGTTAAAATATTCCCGCCCCTTATGGGTCACCGAGCCGTTTTCTTACAAGTGGGTAAACCTCGCTTCAAAATAAATCGCGCGAAACGCCTTATTTTGATAAGAAACCCTTTAAATGTCTCCAAATCAATTAAAAAGTGCGACAGTGCGGTTGGAAAACCATTAGAGACTTGATCTATTGAAAAGGGGTATTTAATCATTGAGATCGGTAATGTTTGTGATGGTGTTGTTTGCTTTGAATATTAACGTAAGGACAAATAAGCTGGTAATTTATTAGTACAAATTACGATGCGCACTGCAGATTTTTGCGCATAAACATCGGCCACATTTGTTTTACTAGCTCTCCATGAATTACCTGTTTCTGAATTAGACAGTACTTGGAATCGAGCGCCGGTAAAATTGGGTTATCGGGCAAACTGGAGACCAAAGAGGGAGGCAATTATTATCCGAGAGAGTGAATGACAGATTTTAACGTCAGTAAAGTAGAGATTTGGAGGATAGATAACCGTTCTTTAAAACATTAAGAACGGCTTGCCTTAAAAACCAACGCAAATCTTTTCCAGAAGTAAAACGCTACCTCGTAACTTTCAATCGGCTAATGAATTCACCGTTATCAGCGATGTTTCAATCTGTATATCTCTTGCTTGTCGAATTCCACCGGAAATGAGCTTTCATTTTGTCCATCACAACGGGAATTAAGGTTTTAAGTCGACCACTCTTTCAGCGAATCGTTCCGCGCTTAGTGCACTATTGCCTTGCGAAGCGCAAATTTTAAAATTCAAGTTGACTTGATGACATCACTGACGTTCAATAATAAGTAATTAACAGGTTGTAATATTCAGTTTAGTCTGTTGCATGTTTTAATATAACCAGACATCTCTGTTTTATTGCAAATTTCGTCTGCTTCCTGAGAGCTTCCTGAAAGGAAATGCCAAGAAAGCTTGAAAACAATACGAGTAACCTGTTGCACACGTGATGTTTGACGTTACATCGCCTATCTCCATGGAGACTTGTAGTATTTTAACTAAAACGGAAGTTATTCTTGACCTAATTGCACTTTGCGTTTTCTCGCAAAAAGAACTTTTGTTGTGCTCCGCATAATTTGTTGCTATTTTGAACTCGATATACTACCGTTGGAGGGCGTTTAATTATGCCCGACGAAGTTACCGACCCGGAATCATTTGGACCACATTAATTAACTGATGACTTGTCCCTTGAAATCGGGTGAAAATACAGGCAATTATGAAAATAATACTTATTATTGCTGGGTGTCAAGGAAAACCACCAATCAAACACGCCACAACTGTTGCATTTGGCAGAAATGACGTAGGAATGTGCTCTTTGGTTCTTTCATATGATACGAATTAACCTTATTTCCCTCGCTTCTCTTGATATGTTCCGGGAAATCATTACGTTCCTTTGAAAGAGAGCTTGTTTTCCTTAGTCATGTGATGAAATCCTGCCAGTCAAAATTGTTAGACAACTAGATGGTTTGTAAAAAACTGCATATTATTGTTCCACTTCAGTGGTAAAGACACTATTCACACTGACAACATGGTCTTACCATCTTTCTCCCCTTGATATCGTTATGTCACCCCACTGGTCACCCCACTGGTCACTCCACTGGTCACCCCACTGGTCACCCCACTGCATTTGATTACAAAAAGAAGGAGCAGGCCAGGATCTCATCTTACAACTTGTTTCGTCTGAGACAAACAGATTATCCGCAAAGATCAGCAAGTGCATTCGAAGTGAAACTACGATTAGAGTCCTAATCACTGGTTCGCTCGCGAAAACTTTTCGGTCGCACGCCAGTCTGATTTTCGGACTTCTGTAAACTCATGTTTTTCTTGAAAGTCAAAGTACAAATAAAATACATTTATTGATGGATATTTTCTGTCCAATACGCCACAACCTAGCTCAGTATCAAGCTGCATTCTACTTTCTAAGACTGTGTAAGAGTTAAGGGACATGGGTCTGTTGATATTTAGATAAATCTTTCGTGCTGGTTGCTCTTCATTTACTCGAGGTAATAGTTTCTCAGAGAAAACTACAGTAAACATAACCGATTGTTGAAGAACTGTCCAACGCGCACAAATGGATTACTAGTTGGGTTAGGAGTTTTTCGGGGGCAGTAACGCTTTGTAAATTGTGAGGCAAATGTTAAAATAAAGCATGCTTGAGAGGCTTACATTTTTGTTACCTAACACCAAAACAATATACATAGTTTTTTTTCCATGAAATAAGACTTGCTTTAGACTTCAGGCCGGCAGTCGCTCCTTTACAGCGAAGTCTGTGTCGTGTGAATTAAAAAATCAGAGCAAAAAAAATTGATTTAAGCGCGCTCCGCAGAACATTTTGTGCGCTTCATTCCCGTAGTTCGGCGCGGCGCGCTAATATCAATTCTCTCTCTCTCTTTTTTTTTTTTTTTTTTTTTTTTTCTATCACTGACTTTTTCTTGGTCGCGCGACGGGACTGCTCTTAGTCTATCTTTGGGCAAGAAGATGAAACAAATCATATGTCGTTAAACTGATTAACGACATATGTCTTGAGGGATGTGCTGGATGATATTGTAATTACTGTTAAATGAATAACGAAAGTTGTCACTGCGATAATTTATTGCTTCTCCGAGAAAGGATGACGGAGAAAAAGTGCATTGGTTTTGAAACCCGAGTTCAGATAACTAACAAATGGCAAAGAAATTTTATGTTATCTGCTGATGAGAAGGTGGTGTTTTAAATCCAAAATGTTATTCTTTAGTTGATAACTTGTCTAATTCTCATTGCCCACTCATAGGCGAATGTACAAGCATCTTTGAGGAGAGTTCGAGTGCTCATCACTTTTGCTAGTGATACTGTACACCTCAAAGACAACTTGACCAGAAGTAACCGCTTCCACACAAATTACATAGATCTGCTGAACTCTGAAAAAGCTCAAGGAAACAAAACCCTCAAAAAAAATTCCAACTGGTTGAATATCGTGTGAAAATGAAAGTTCACCTGATATTGAGTATCAGTAGATTTTCACCACCTATTTTGACGATGTACCGTTTCACGTCATACAAGTGATATTCAATTAACTGTTTTGTACGGATTATTATAATTTTTTTTTGTACCTCTCTCGATTAAGGTAAGCTCTGGGGAACAGAATGAGAACAGATAAACAATACGGGAAAGTTAAAAAGTTAACAAGGTGGAAAGAATTCAAGTAATTGTTTAAGTGCTTTGTAATTAGCCTCTTTGTGCATGTGAAAATTGAAATCGAATAGAAAAATTCATGTCTTCTTGTTGAGATCATTCAATCGACGGATTCTTTCTTCGTACCTTCGAGTTGAAACATTTCAAGCGTAATTTTTTGTGATGAAATGACATTCAAGCCATATCGTGTAAGTAGGAAAAGAGTCACTGTGTAGCTTTTCGTTGTACCAAAATCTCGCCTCATTAACATCAAGGCGAAGATTGCTCGATTACAATCGCTGTCACAATATCAGCTAAGCGTTGATTCTTTAGCTTTTGAAAAACCTTGAAAGCCTATTTGATTAAGGGCTTTGTTCATTGGCCGCAGCGGTCGCATTTGTGAGTGGTGGCTTCTAAACAAAAGGTATGCCTTGTGTATTAGCGCAGAAATCAAATGTTTGGTATCCACCTGAGGGGAGGAGAACTTTGATTTTGTGTGGTTATTACAAGATTAATATGGTCGTTGTCGCAGCTGATCGATGTCTTTGAATCACTTGGAAAGCACGCAAGAGGTAACTTAATGTAAGCCCTGATACCCCAACATGTACTTAACGACGTGAATCGAATTCGATGTCAATTCGACATTAACTCAACTCCAACCTGTGAAAGCTTGTTTACGTTCTCCTAATATTGTTGTAGTCAACTAACATAGTTGGTTAGATCTTGAAGAGATTGTGTGTTTTGAATCTTAACCGACCGCTATCGTTTCTGCGTAATTATGTATGTTTTGTTTCAGTATGGGCCCAAGGAATACTAAAACGTTTTACAATCGTGTCGTGAATCGAATTGGCACCGACTCTCGTAAATTTTCTAAATAGAACACTAACGTACCAAATCTTTAAGGCTTACGTTGGAATAAATCTTCGCTCTGTCCACGCTACTGGCTTGGACTTGTTGAAAGTGTGTCAAGAAAAGGACCATTTCGTAGAGTGGGAAGTTTTATTTCGTCGTGTTTTTATGGAGCGTATTTCAACCAAATCGTTAATTTACCTATGCGCATTACTCTGGCAAAGCCAGGTTGTCGCTTTAGTCAGTTGTGAACAATGGCCTATTTCCTGTTCGCATATTTAATAAGCGACTTTTCAAAGTCTTTTACTTTATGCATAATTCAATACAGTCAACCAATTTTTATCCTTTTCAAAGTGTATAACAGGGGTGTTTCATGACTTTTAATTCAATGGACACGGACTGTAACCTAACTTTTTTGGATTAAAACGTGGTCTTCCTCTTCGCTCATTCTACTCTTGTGTATTCATGAGACTTAAAGGAATATTTGACAGAAAATTGACCTTCAATTTCCATAACAGTTGAACGTTAAGAAAGACACTGAGTCATAGTGGTACGGAGTAAGTCTACTGAATTCGAATATTTTTGTTCCTTGTTCGGTGCTACGATCGAGCCTCGACTTTAACACAGGTTTTAACTTAAGGATGGTTCCGTTGATTTTCCCCTAGTTTTCAACCATGGAATTTGTTTCGCTTATTTGTTCATTGAGCAGTAGATTGTCTTTTTTGAGAGGAGTGGAAAACTTGATGAGAGGGTCACTCTTCGGTTTTCGCACCTTCGCAAGCACAAGCTCTTCATTAATGTTTCCCAACTTCAATTTCATATCAAAGACATAATGACAGAAAAACACCTACGCAAATACCGTTTTAAGAGAAATACACCTACTAGACCTCGGCATGTTTTTGCTAACCACTCAACCTGCTTAATACGACTCTTTCTTGAGCTTTTTTTTTTTCATTACAGTTAAATGTTATGCACTGTTGTGCATGGCTCAAGGCGCCATTTCTCCTCTGGTGGCTTGCATCCGTCAGAATAAGTGAAATCAAAGTGCCTGGTTATTTTCCACTCTGTCATCGTGAAATAGGCTTCTTCTTTGTTTCCCTTCTGTATTCAGTTTCAGGAGAAATTGGCGAGTTAATTTTGACAGAGTGCCTTTAAGTTATTCGTAGCCACTCAGTACTGCTGAGCGACTAAGTCCGCAACATTTTCCCATGCAAATAGCTCATATCACTGAATGCGAAGGGTCAAAATTTGACAGAATTTAGTGGTAAATTTACTTTCTAAGGAGAAGGAACAATGCGGTGATCTTAGCCTCAGTCTTTCCTGTTGTTTATGATCAATATTATCTTTCACGTAGACTTAAGGAGTGTTTAATCCTCGGAGACACAGGAAAAAAAAGTGAAGCACAAAGTTTGATGTGGCATTTAAACATCTGAGCATCAGTTGTTATGAATACAAGCACACTACACAAGCAGCCAGCCTAAAGAAAAAGCAGAGGGCGAGACTCTTTTGGTCAGCGTTATCTGTTGTAACCCATCACACCCTTTTAACAAGATTAATACGATGCGCTGGACTTGCTCCTTTATGTGTACATATCTTTGTGAGGACACAAAGTCATACTTGGTTGAAGACCACTTCCTTGTCTCTTCGTTTACCGTAAGGTATAGCTTCCAGATATAGATACGCTTTGATGACGACGGAAAGAAACAGCGAATCAGTTCTTTCATACATATTCGTCTACACAGACACCCTACGATCGCGCGCTTTCGAATATTCTTGAAAATGGTTGTTCAGAACTCATGCTCAGTACAAACTGCACTTTACAAGTGGGAGCATTTGTTTGGCCTTGTTTGTTCACGAAACTCTCCTCTTTGCGCAAAATCAGAAGATCTACAGCTTTTTGAATGGGAGAACCAATTTTGACTTAAGAAACAAGCGAGGGGCTGAATAAATGAAGGAATAAAATAGGTAAACGAGGGTGGATATTATTACTTTGTTTACAACATTTCACAACAAATCCAGCTTTCAATTAAGATAGAAATTAGCATAACGCAGTAAGTCTCTAATAGGATGTCTGCAAGAATGATATTAAAAACGAGAAAAAAAACGTTAGCGAGAATTAAAGTTCAACAATCAAATGGCTCTTTGAAGTGGAGGAAGGTACTTGTTTACTACCAGCAAATGGCACGGAATGAGGTGCTGGCCGGCAGATGCCTAAGAACTAAGCTAGAAGTACTTTAAGCTTACAACTATGCTCCTGAAAAGTTTCAACACAGAATTTTAGATGTGCCCTAACTAAATGATAATACCGTTTTCTGCTATCAGTGGATCGCTCGCTCACATGACGACCAAATCAGATAAACTTCAAAGAGGTTTAAGCGTATTTCTTACTTAGCGACCACGTCATAATCAGATCACTAGTAACAACGACAACTCAAGTCCTTGTTGTTACTCTCTTGAAGATGGATTTTGTGTCACGAATGATTTTCTTTTCCACGAGATTTTTGGTAATCTTTAATATTTGAAGGTGTTTTTACTCCCGAATTAAATGTTATCGATGTGTTATTGACCTACATCCTGTATGATAAAGTCAACGCTTGCGATCTTATATATTTCATCACTAAAGCTAACTCATTTTTCAATCCGAGTTATTTCCACATGTTACAAGTGACTTCAGCCAGACTATTCTGGAAACATGAAAGAATGTATTGTTATTAAAAAAATTCTTTGGGTGCCAATTTTCAGGACGATAATAAGATTTGTGTTTGCTTAGAAATTTACTTCAGTAAATAGAACCATTGTCTTTTTAAAAAATTATTTTTCCAAAAGTTAGAGTTTTTTTGCTCCTGCAATTTGCTGGTTTTTATAAGAAAAGTTGTCAAACTTAAAGGTCGTACGGTCAAGCGACTGATTTTCTGGTTAGTAGCAACCCTTAAGTAGCGTATATATCCCGCCCACCTCATATCCCGAGAAAAAGAAAACAACAGCTTCTTTTCAAATGCATAAAAAATCAAGACGTTGTTAGCCGCTTTGCCATTCGCTGTTTGTACCAACTGTCCCTTTTTATGCAAATAAAGGGGGCGTCGCAAAAACATGAATTATACGAAGCCAAGATAGATTCGCTTTCTCATTGTATCCAGATGATCACAGAGTTCTTCACAGCTGTACGCGCGATCTACGAGTGACCAGGGCTTGTCAACGATAAAGGTTATCGCTCAATTTTTCAAGTTGTAAAATACAACAGCAAATTATAGCGTCTGCGCCTACGGAGCAGGTTATTTTTTACGAGTTATCCAATCGCACCTCTTCCAAGGTATGGATCCCGTCCACCAGAAAGGCACAAGTTTGTTGTTTAATGTACACTAGTTTGTAATGATAGCTTCCTTAATTTTCAGTTACTCTGTCGTCAGGGAAATGTAAACACTGTTAGTGTGAAAACCAACCTAAGCGCGCCACGACAAATTGCGAAATTCATGATCCAATCCTAACACTATAGTATTGCTTGTGCAGTTACTAGGCTACGCGTTCTTGGCAAAGGAATAAACTGTAATGCTTTGTTTCATTTTTTCTTAGAAATAGCAACCTTTGTACGTGGTTCTCACAAACGTTGCGATATTTGACGATCACACTTGCATTTGTGATAATTTGTATTTTTTTTGTTAGAATTTAGAATCTTAAAGGTGTCGCTTGGCAATCTGGTTTTGTGGTAGTGGGATTTTTATTACGTTTTTACCTTTTTCACGAAAAGTAAATAATTTGTGTTGTCAGTGATAATAGCTCTTTTGAATACACTATAAATCACCTTCTTCAAAATTATATGTTTAGGTAAACTGAAATTATAGATAATTCAGCAAGGCTAGAAACTTCAAAACGCCAATGTGAAAGCCTCTTCGGTTGCGTCACTACAGGAAAATAAGGCAGCTTTGCCGGCATCAAATCATCAACGGCCACGGGGTCAGCCGCTGCTCCCGAAAGCATAACCGCTTTTTTTTTTTTTAAATTCTTTTATTTTTCCGACTAGTATACAATTATTTTTTTAAATAAGATATGGTTACCTTCTCACTATAGGAAACATTGGTAAACCACATAAAAGATACTCAGTGCCCACGAGAAAACAAGTTTCAATATTAGCTTTCGAATAAGATCAAAACATTGAAGAAACCTATTGTGGTGTTACAATGTCAATCAAGCACGCGCTAAAAAAAAACTGTTTTCTGATTGGCTAAGAGACACAAATCACCCGCCTTCTTTTTAAAGATGAACGATTAGGGATAAGGAGCGCGTAAGAAAAAAAAATTGAAAAATGAATTCATTTTTTTGTGTGTGATTTGAATAAGTGAACCATTCATTAAATTAATGAATATTTTTTTCTTTTAGTCTACCCAGAAAGAAAAACATGTCTTATCTAAACGATTTGAAGAAAAAAATTGGCGTTATTTAGAGATTGTGCATTACTGGAGGCAAAATAAAAATTGTCTGGTAAGGTTACAAAATCAGTGGAAAATATATTGCGAAATTCGCAGATGTTTTGTTGTGAAAATTTGTTTATATTACTTAAACAATTATCTGAAGAATTTCAGATGCAAAACCTGCAAGGAAAATTTCTTTTCATCACACTTCTCATCTTGTGTTTACCCTGTTCTTGTTACCAAGATTAAAAGAAAGAGGCTTGCGGAAAAACGTTTATGGTATCTTCGCAAACTCCATGTTGTGAAACCAATATTTCTTTGCGGCTGGTATGATTTTTAAACAATGTTTCAATCAGAATAAACTTGCAGATCAAACTACAATTTCCTGCAGGGTTGTTTTCAGTCACTGTTAAGGGCAGCTGACAATTTTTGTTTGCCCTAAGAACCGCTGCTAAAAGAACAATAACTTACGACCGTCAGTGTTTTTACAGTTATCACCAGGAAATATAGTAAATTTTGTAGCGGGAACGTAAGCGTAATCTCAACTCCATTCGTCTGGCCGAAGTCTGCATGCACAGGTTTTTAACACGTTATTTTCTGTACCATCTTGAGTCTTGAAAGGGAATTTATCAGGATATTTTAGGTTATTTTGGTAATCGACAAGAATCTTTTTCCGATTATAATAAAACCTTAAATTAATGTTTACACCACAAGGGTAACACGAAACCACCTGAAAAACAGGAGAATGGTTAGATGTAGGAAAGATTTACATCGATTACAGATTAACGAACGAAAAATGAAGTCTTTTAATTTTAAGTTGTCCAGGCCGTGACCTAAGAACTGTACGTTACAAGAAGGTTCATGAATGTTTCTCTCCCCTCCAGTTAATGGTTTGGTATTACCCGCGCCTTTTAGCTTTAATGTTTACTCATGGAAGTGACCCGATCAAACGGCCTCCAGTGTGAATGTTAACATTCGGCGTTTTGCTGTTTAAGGCGAATAGCAAAGGCAGAATATCAATAATTTCCCCTCTGGCTCGTTCAGTTATCGCAATCCTCATTTACTATATTAATGAAGATCTAGAACGGGGTCAATTTCACTCAGTCGCTGTAGAAAATGAAATGAACGTTTCTGCAGCTTTCGACCAAAAAAACGCACAATCCACATTTTCCCGACATGAAGATTCCCTCTATGCAAAATTGTGGTCATAAAAAGTGATTGTTTAGTCAGGACACCTTATGTAGAACCGACTAGACTTCATGCAAAAACGTTAGTTTGCGGAATCGTGATTAAAAATTATCCTTCCAAAATAAAATAGCGAAAACGAAAAGTTTCAGCTGTTTTCAATAGCTAAATTGATGACATGTATGCATGAAAATTTTATGCCTTACCTGACAACCTAATCTATTTTTGAATTAATTAACATTAAAGATAAATTTTCAAATTTACTTTGTTTGTAGGTAGGTGAATTTCACTGCGGATGGAGCTTGAATACATAGATTTGGAAACCACCGGAATAGCCAGCGCAGGTAAGCCAACCAAAAGTAATGCTGAATCACTTCAAAGAAATTGACTGGCAATACGTTTCCCGCCGCATTAAAACGAAAGGCAATTTAAATATTCCGCTCGTGCGAGAGTCCAGGCATAGAAATAATCTTTATTGACTTGTCGCAAACCTCGGGGAGTGCTCGACAATGGACTTTCTAGGGAAGCAGAGAAAAGTGCTGTTGGAGATCGGTTAATTTTTTTTGCGAGATTTCACCCGAGGTGAACGTATTTAAATGCTAAGAAAGAGACTCTAGGGTTGTCTAATTATTCAGCGTTAGACACAAGCGGAGTTTGTCTGTAAATGAAATTCGTCGCAATTAACTTTCACCTGATATTGTATATTTTGTGTGCGTTATTTTGCTTTTCGCGTCAAAAGGCCATATCTTTCGCAACTCTTGCACGCAGGTTTCGCCTCCGTTTTTCTTGCGACCATAAAAATAATCATTCCCCCTAAATAAAACTATTCTGTATAAAAAACAAAATCGTTTTATGCGACTTACGAAGCAAGCATTAGAATTCAAGAATAGCGCCGCAAATGTGTTAGTTTGGCTATCTTGTTAGCGGGAAATTAGATTTGCCTAGTTGAAGACCAAAAAGTTACCTAACTCACGGGCACATTTTCTCGTCAAGAAAGTCTTTCACGGAGAAATTACCTACCGATAGCTTCGAAGGAAAGGTGCTTGAATCAATGGAGAGATCGCGAGGTGGGCCAATCGAGAAAATGTACTTTTATCCGGCTTCTTTATTTGTATTCTTTCTCTGATTTAAGATATTCAAGTTTACCATAAGGGAGTTTGCTCTTTACCTATATACATGGCTCATGGGTCTACTTGTGTGGATGGGGAGTTGTATCAAATTCTTTATTCATCGCCTGATTTACGTTTGCCAAGTTGGACAGAACACTCGAGAAAGGAAATTTTCGACGGTTGTCTTCTTAGGTAATGAGTTGTACAGAATTCATGTATAACTCCAGTAATTGATACACGATTACAGCTTTCTTTTTAAATATTTAAAGTTCTAAAGTTCTCTTTTTGAATACCGTTGATTGATAACTGAACAATAACAGTAGGTCTCGCATGGATGGATGTGATCTTTCTGACGACAATTTAAAATCTCTTTTTTTTTCTCCTTGATTCGCGCTGTGTCATATTGAAACAATATTAACGGAGTAACTTTTTAAAGGGATGTATCTCTAGGTTTTTCAACAAATCAATCTACGAGTGTTACCAACAGAAAAGGAAACTGTGTATATTTTGTCAGTTATTTTAATGGCAACGGGAAAAACGATCAGATCAGTTTTCAGTCTTAAAGCTATTCGCGCGCGCGGTCAAATGACGGAAGAATTGATGTCCTTTTACGCTGAAATTGTCAGCCAGTTTGATACCTTGAGTAAGATAAATCTCTAATTTGGATTCTTTCTCTTTTTTTACAAGTGATCTCTGCTCACCGTCACAATTAACACACACCAACAAACAAACAAACAAACAAACAAACAGCTTCAGATAGTTGTATGCATGGTGGGTATACTTACCAATTATGCCACACCTTCAGAGGCAACGTGTATGCAGGGCGCTGCAACCGTCTTAACGCGCCGGCCGTGACTTAATCGTGACATTGTACCGCCTACTTTCACAAACCTGAGCGCGTGAAGTCCTTTGGAGCAAAATTCCTTGGTAACATTCGTTTGACATTTACAAATGCAGGCGTATTGTAGATTGGACAATGAAGTAAATTCGTATTCTTTTCGTGCAACAAAACTGTGACGAAAATGTGTATACTGTATTTGCAGCGTACCCATCTCTTAAAGCCAATAATTCAAGAATCCAGCCTCTGTTTACCTTTTAGCAACACCTTGTTTGATTTATCTCCACTCTGTTTTTATTAATCCTGGGGATGGCTATTCACAATTTGAAAAAATTGTAATATTTAGCACGCAAATCTAGTAATTTATGTCTGTTTTAATTGTCAACAAGTCTGAACGGTGCCCAACGTCAGATAACGAACCCATTGAATACTACAAAATATTACTCCATTGTCTGAGAAGGCCATTTCATTTTACCCAACAAAGTCACGCCATTTTCAACTTACGAAAAGGTTCCCAATTGTCGTTGCGGTCCTACCGGTGAAAACTTGAGAGATGAATCGAAACTGGCTGACGGAGGAAACCAGCGAGGAGCCGGCAATTAAATGTTACGCCGGGCTTGCGCGCAGTTACGTTTGGTTCGAATGCCGACCCCACCTTGAAATGATTCGGACACTTGAAAATTCTCTTTCCTTCCGGTCACGTTAACGGATGAAAAAAAAATTAAAAATTAAATAGAATGAAGGAAAAAAAATGTACCTCATTAAATGAGGAACATGGCTTTTTAAATAAGACAAACAGCATACAGTTTTCATAGCTGTCTAAATGTTCGAAATTTCGTGCAATTTGTCTTAATTTTGGATCGGAAAGCCTTTGAGTTTATTCCTTATCGGGCCAAGTGTTTTGAACGCCTAGAGGCTTGCAAGGGCCAAGTGTTTTCAACGTCTAGAATCTTGCGATTAGAGCAACACTACCAGTTGTTTTTCATCGCATAATATTTTGTCGATTTTTAAGTTAATCACTCAATACACAAGTGTTTTTTGTTGTTTTCGCCAAGGTAATTCGAAGTAAAACGGCTATCGTGGTTGATTCATTTTAATTTTTTTTGTTATTAGACGCAGATTTATGCTTGCAGTTGGTCGTGTTTGGCTTAACGTGTTCTTGTTCATCTTTTTTCCAAAATTCAAAATAAAGAAATAACGGTTGCCAGAGAAAATATCACTGGCTTTCAATTGAAGATGAACAACTGCCGATGTCAGCTGTCACGAGTTTGTTTACTCGACTCACTCTCTTAGTTCTTTTGTCAACACGCATGACTCTTGGCACATATACACCTATTCCACCTCTTTCTATTTTGACTAAAAAGGGGGATCGCATGCTTCCTCATAAGTGTTTGCTCATCGAAACATTCGCGGTTTCTTAGAGATTGTCTCAAGAGATCTACAAAAGCGGATACTTACGTGTAGTAATATGTATGCCTTGACGTATACGTACGTGCACTTTGCATCCTGTTTTGTTGCTTTAGCTGAATCATGAAATAGTGTAGGAGATGCCATTCCCACGTATACTCAACCCTCCTCTGTTGCGTGATCATATCTATTTTAAAACGATGTCGATTTCATCGTATTACTGATTGATTTATCATTGATCCCAGTTATCTTTTCACAGCGGCGGGTTTGATCGTTGTTGTTCTAATTCTGTAACAGGGGTCTATAAGTATGTTTCGAGCTTTTGTATCAAGGGAAAGATATCTTTCATTTCGGAGATTAAGCTAAAAATAAACGAAGACTGTTTAGATATTTGCGTCAGTGTTACTCAGATACATTCAAGTTCGAGACAAATCCCTTTTACGTTTAGCGTGCGGTGTCGTCAAATCACTGTCACGCCAAAATGTGCGAAAATCAAAATTCGCATCACGCGTGTGTTGCTTTTATCATTCTAAAGCCACCACCGCCTCGTTCCATTGGATAGTGCGATTTCAACCTTTGTTCATCTCAATGGCCTCCTTGTTCACTATTGTTTATCAATCTGCATATATCTTGTCCAATGAGGACCACGTCACGTGTGGTCAATAAAAATAATGACGAAACAACGTCAACTTGTCACCACTTGTCCTATTTTTGAGATTCTCCCCCAAAATTCACGCTCGAGGTAGCGAAGAATTTCGTGCTCGTCCACTTTCAGGATCTCCTTTTACCTAAGCACGGCGTAATCTGGCCCTTATTACTTCTATTTTTGTGGTGTTTTACAAGTGTTCTAGGTGATTTGACCGGAAATTCTAAAGCGCGGGTGATTTCGTGTTGGCGGGTGATTGACAATGCGGTACATTTCAGGACGTGTTTGATTGGTGGATATCTGACATCCAATCACTTGGATTGCATGTGTGTCATTTACAATGAAACTTGGCTTTTTTGTCTGGAAAGCCTGACCGGGCGAAGCTCCTCGACGTTCTATATTGAACAAATTTAAAGGTTTCAAGCGTAGAGTTTGGCAATAATTGGACATTTTGTGTTCGGGATATAGCGGATAATAACGAGGGATCATTTTTCCAGAATGATGTGAATTATTTTGGGAAATAGGAACTTTGCTTTCGAAAGGATTTTACTCGAAAATTGGATTGAGACATTTCACCTACAACGTGATGTTTTACAACGTAAGTTTTCATTCTTCTTGTTTAATGTTCGATGATGTATAAGTTATCAGAGAATTTAAGTGAATAATTTATTGTATAGAGCTAGTTTCGAAAGGTTCTGGCGCTTTGAATTTCAAAGAGTTAGAACTGTGGTGTAATGTTGCGGGCTACAGCGGTCTTCGCTTCGACTTTCGCCAGCCGCGGCGCGGCTCGGCTTTGAACTTAAATTTGCCTCTTTGTAGTTATTTGGTAAAGTGCCTCTAAAAGCAGCTATAGCGGGTTTTATTGTAGCATTGTGAGGAGTTTCTGACCCGTGTATACCGTTAGGAAGACATATAAACATAGCGGTGACTCGTATTTAAAGAAAAGAATCCGGGATGAGTTAACGTTCCAACCTAACCATCTCGTGCATTTTGTTTGAGTGATCGCATCAAAATCACCATATATTTTGCTGTTTTAATTTCGCCACCCTTTCCTCAGAGAGTATATAAAAAAATTCGAGAGCCAATTGGTGACGTCTTAGCTTCAGTTGTGTCCTTAAGCCCATGTAAGACGGCACACACAGGATTTCAATTTGTCTTTGTGTTGGGTCAGGAGAGAGTTGTAAACAGTTCTCGCGGGGATCTATTAAAATGCATTGTGTTCGAAATGCTACACAAAATTTCCGAGTACCAAGGTTCGAATTGACTTTTCAATATTTCTCTTTGCACGCGTGATTAGTTTTCCTTCATTACCGAAATAGTCTTACTGCAGTCTTATTGAAGTTTAATATTGTGATCATGGATTCATAGTTTGCAATTTTCGCTGATACACAGGATGGCAGTAAGCTTACTTATCAAAATAGGCCATTGTGCCTACTGCTAGCAGCAGTTTATTGTAAAGAATCGTCATAAATGTACGAAAGACTAGGTTAAACTAAATTATTTAAAGAATTTTGTGGTTTCTAGTTGGGTTATCACTCTAAAGTAAGCTCGATTTTATGCTTAGGGATTTTAAATTACTGATCAAGCGTACCGCTTCTTATGCAAATATCGAGACTTTCCCTTGCTCCTACGAGAAAATGATTTTAGTATCGGCTATTTAATTTTAATTCGCTAATCATGTCCACTGCTCACTATCCACGACCTTTGCTAGCCTCTCGTCTCATTCCAGAGTGGAATAATGAGTAAACTTGCGGTACAAATAGTAAGGGAAAACGGTGCTGATAAAGGTAATCCTAATTTCATTTGCATCACCGACTTGCTTTTTTGCTAATTTGCATTTTTGCGAAGTGTGTCTATTGCGATTGCTGAAGTATTTGTTTTATCGTCAATATAAGGTCATCGGGAGTACAGCTTTCTTTGAAGACCTCTGTATTTTGATCCGTATTGCTCTCCAAGTTTTAAATTTCTGAGGAATAGTTGGGCTATTGTTTTCTGGTAAGCGATCGGATCGCGCGTGCAGCGGTGTTTGCAATAATCGAAAAACCTGTGTAGAGCGGTCACTCAATAGTAAATGAGTAATCTTTTGGTGAAAACTGAACAGTTCTTCATTATTCTCGTATGCTAAGGGTATTAAATACCAAAACAGTCCCATCAAATACTGAAAATGCCCTTCATAGCGATTGAAAGCTAAGGAGGCCTTCAAGTTTGCTTTCCTCTCATAGACACGCAGGTTTTCTTTCGCGACCGATCCTTTCAATTTCTAATGACTAGTCGCTAAAAATAAGTAATTAAATGACACTGCAAAATCTGAACTACCAAGTTTATTTTAAGGAATTTTGTCGATAGCTAAAATTCGAGAGTAATCTCAACTTACGAATGGTTAATCAAAGAAATCGCTCGACCTTAACTGTGAGTTTAATTCAAATTACTATTCTCACCAAAAAAAAAAGAAAAAAAAAAAACAAAACAAAACAAATCGAGAAAAACTACGTTAACCTATTTACGATCATCAGAAATACGGGAAGTCGTCAGGATTTCCATCAATGTGAATTTCTAACTTTGTCAGTAATCAATTATCGTGGGGTGACAGCTTTTGTTTGGCGGGTTTGAATATTAAGAACCAACGTTCTTTGATGAGTCGCTGTACCACCACTGTGTATTTCACAGGGAAAATATATTACACGTTTTAATATTTTGGAAGTCTTTGTGAGGTCTTGACTTGAAAAACCTTCTCTGTCTGTATCATTTTATCAATAACGTGAAGATAAAGCATGTTACTTATTCAAAAGATAGTGTTGAAAGAAATCTAGAGTCAAAACACAAGTCATGATATATTTCTTTCTTTTTTTTTTTTTTTTAATAAATGGTTTTAGGCCAAAAGGAAAACAATCTTAAAGGTATAATTTGATCTTTCTCTCCTCTTGTTTTTCCCCTTCTGGGCGGGAACTAATTAAAGTTACAATCAAATGTTTACTGTACTTGTACTGGTTCTTTGGGCATGCTGATGCAATCTTGTTGCCATTTGTGAGACATCTGGAATAAGGATAATTTGCTGGTCATGGTGTTGCAGAGTAAATTTGTCCTCACAAATTTGCTAACATAGGCAAAATATTATGACATCTGGAATTTTTTCTTTGCCAAACACCTACTTAACAAGCTTTGATATTGTCATTCCTTTCATTCTTTATGATGTAACTCCCTTTCTAATTTGTGTAATCTGTGCTCCATTCCTAAATATGTGTATGTGTTTATCAAATGTGAAGGAACCAAGCATAATAATGACACGCACCACCCTTGAGTGTTGTTTTTTCCTCTTTTTTTTTTTCCTTAACAAGGGAACAAACTGTGTGATGAGAACTGATTAGGCATATTATTAATTATTATTAAGACTATTGGAGTCCCACACAATGAGTCTTTATAGGAGCATTGACACAGAAATGAAAAGTCTTCTCCCTCAAGAATGGAACTGACAGGGGAGAAAATTCATGTTTTCAAACAGATTGATTACATGTTTACAAATCAGCTATATATCCTTTCTCCATGACCTCTAAAGTAGAGTGGATTGAAATATAGTAATTACAGCTTTGGAGAAGACAGTGATAACCTTTCACTTTGATCACCACTTTTAGCAATTTTTTTAAAAAGACTTCCAACATACGAAGTGCAATTGATGCTCTTTCCATGTGCTTAAATGGTGTTCAAAGTTTCAATCTTGTCCTATGATCTTTGTTAGCAATTGTTTCAAATTGTAAGTATCAAATGTACAAGAACTGTTGATTTTCATATGCTACAGCTGTACAAGTATCTATCTTGATTTTTTTATTAAATCATTTTCAGGAGAAGAATGTTAAGTTAATACTGAAAATTTCTTTGGTTTGGTGGATTAAGCTCTTAATAGATGCACTGTCTTGAAAGAGGTTTCATAGGCTTATGCTGTAAAATAAGATGCTTACAAAATTTTTTTGTTTTAAACTTTTGTACTGTGTATCATAAAAAAAAACCTTAATTGTAATCTCTGAAAACCTTTGGAAAGTAATCACATGATTGACACACACTCTCAAGGATGAGGATTGTGTGATTTGGACATGGTCCCAAACATTTTTTCCTATGATTATGAATTTTTCAGGTTTAACTACTTTTTATGATGTTCTGTCATTCGTGTTTGTCTTTCATGAAAGGAAATGTCTTAAATCTTAAAAATATGTGTATGTATAAGAGTCGTTTAACTGGCTAACTCACTTTGACAAGGTTTTATTTCAAATGTCATTGAAAAAGGGAGAATGAAGTTAGGCTCAGCAGGGGATGGTGGAGTTTATTTGAAGACTTGACTACATATTAAATGATACAAAAATATTGTAACTGCTGACCTAAGCATATATCAGGAGATTTAATGAAGCCCTACTTTACTTTGTTTGCTTGGCTGTGAGTCAATAAAGGGTTTAAATCTACGTCAAATGAAATGCAGTTTGAGTACTTTGTAATGAGATCAACCAAGGCATGTTCTTTGGAAGTGCTTTGTTTAAATTCATTGATGCTCAAGCTCTGTTTGCATGCAATTGCTTTTGTAGAGATGAAAATCATGTTGTGTTTCAATTATAAATTTCTTTATTTAAATTCTGCACAGTTCACTTTTTACATACTATTTACAACTTTCTTATATAAGTGCTGTACTTCTCAGGTGAACATTGATCTTTCTCAACATGGTTAAGTTGATTTTGTTTGTTTGTTTGTCTTTTATACCATTTTTCAGAAGTAGTGTGGGTTTTCAAGGATTAATCATTGTTGTAGATATATTTTATGCTCATGCTCTTAGCTTCAGAAAGTTCTCTCATCTATTTGGTTAAAATGACAATGACATCTCTTCAATCATTCTCAGTCGTCATTTCCGCTACACATACCAAAAAAATACTCTTTTTGTATGTGTAACCAAAATTTAAAATGACTGAAACCCACTTTTGCTGCAGGTATAAATAATATTTTTTAGATGTATAGTGGACTGTATAATTTGGAAGTTCATGGCTATTATAAAAATATTACATTTATTGGATATTAAATATAGTGCAGTTGAATTCATGCAATAAATTTATGGTGGAGGGGCCAACTTTGAAGGTCCTTTTCAAGTAGGAAGGAGTTGGTAATAGGCCTCAACATATCTTTTTTGTTTGCAATATCAACTTGAAAATTGCAAAGCACCTGTACACTTTTTGTTGTCAATTAATTTTGTACTGTTGATTGTAAAACAGCTGGCTATCATTATAAACCAATCAAAAGAGTTCCTATTTCTGAGGTTAATATAAACATGTCAGTTACCCATTGTTTTGATGCAAAAACTGTGAAGCAAATGTCCAAAGCATTTCATGGCAATTTAAATTAGAGTTTAAAGGGTTTTGTTGAGAAATTAAAAACATGCAAGGGAAGGGCGAGTTGTCCGAAGGAGACCTTCATTTTTGGTTTCATGGTTCCAATGGGTACAGAAAATGTATCGAGGTTTAGGGTTTTTTGAAGAAGTTGGCTTTTCAGTAAGGTTACCATTTATGATAACAATTAACATCAAAAATCACTGGCTTGTGAGGTGAAAAATTTTCATTTTATTTAATTTTTAGCTGGCAGGTCCCTGCCTAATTAGCATGTAAGTGTGTCAAGTTAACACCATCATGACATTCGGTGTTCTCCAATACATTTGATTAGAACTTGAGTAATGTTTTGTCAGAACAAAAAACAACATTTTCACCGGCAGTTTTGCAGAGTTTTACTTTATCAGCAAAGATTATTTGTGGTTAAAAGCCAGCATGATAGGTGTTAAAATTATTTGTGGATGATATTTATTCCACCCCCATATGATGTAGCAGCTGTTTTCTCTTTTGTGCAGATTTTTTTTTTAGTCTATTGTCTTTTAGAGTGGTTGCTATGGCACCTGCTTTGCTAGGAGTGTCTCCTTGGCACGTCTTTCAAAGGAAATTCAAATGTTTACATAAATCTGCTTTAAGTTGCATTGAAACAGGAATAATTGTATTTATTATTTTCAAAGACGTTAGAAAATTTTGTTTTGTCAAGACTGAAATGAAACCAAAACCCAAACTACATGTCAGAAAACAAGAAATAAACTAACCAACCTTTTGAAATTATTAAAAAACTAATAGGAAGTAGAATTATAAAGAAGATAGAATTATAATGCATTTATTTACCTTTTTGTTTTGCACTATTCTTGCCTGTAAACATACATGTGTGTTGTTGTTTGTTGGAGCCATAGTCTACATTGTCTCTTTATGCTTTGCTGTTGTTATTGGGGCACATACATGTAAAGACAGTTATTGCATTTAAACATGCTTACTCAAAAAACTGGATATAAATTATTGCAACAAAAGTCACATGCAAGTAGAAATAGTTCTAAACAGCAAAATAATTGTAAAAGGAAATTTTCAGCAAAAGTGCAGCTCACTTAAAGGATGGATTTCAGTTTGGTGGGTGGTGCACTCCAGGGAAGTCAAAGTGGGGCCATGCTACTAAGTCCAACCATGCCTGACTTGTGAGCAGCATAGTAACAGCTTCAGAATGACATGAAATTATTCATGGAAAACCTATAAGCTGTTTATCATCAATGCCTGCATACTTTTGGAGGGTTTTCAGGTTGCTGGTGTATTTAATATCTTTTAGGTACACAGGTGGGGTCCATGTTTTCTCTTTATTTCTTCTTAGTTTTCACACAAGTTTGATTTATTTGTTTTTATAACATTAAAGAACATTATATGCATCATCTGATTGGTCAAGTCAGTTTCCAATTGGCTGCTTTATCAGGTTATGGAGCCTGCATTTGATTGGTGACAACTAGTTATATCATATTTCTAGTTATAGAACATACCGTATTTACCCGTGTATAAGTCGACTCGATGTATAAGTCGACCCCCGAAAATCCTGAGAAATTGCCAATTTTATCGTATATCCTTTGTATAAGTCGACCCTAATTTTTTTGAATTATCAAGTATCTTTTAGGATGAAATGTGAGCGAAAGTCAAGGCTGAGAGAGGAAAAAACAGCAAAGATTCTTCACTTGTTATCGAGCGTGCCGCCATTTTGTTTGCTGAGCAACCTCCCCTGCTTCTCATTCCAGGCTTCTCATTCCATTCTACACTGGAAGGGAAGCGTCCTTTAGGCAAAGTTTTTCGTTTGAAAATTATTATGGGTTTCAGCTTCGTACCATCAGCAAGACAACTCAGCACCACGGTGAATCTTGTTTTTTCATGGCCAGTCGTTTTAACGACGACAGTTTTTTCTCCTTTGTTTGTGATTGTTTTTGCCATGGGCATATCAAACCAAAGCTTCTCGTTCACATTATACTTCCTGGCGGCCGCACAGTTGTTCGTTTCTTCAGCAAATTTGATGACTAAAAGCTTGTACTTAGCGGAGTATTTCATTCGTTTAGGCATGTTGAGAATCGTTTGAAGAGATATAACTTATAATTGTTGCGAGTTGCTCGTAGTTCTGAAAATTGTTTATAAAGCCGCTCTATTGAATCTGACAACATTAGACCAGAAAGGTGTGATATCACACCTATTGAAAGCAATTGAATGGACTTGTGATATTTTAGCGTCAATAAGCAACGCGTAAACAATCAATTGAAGTTGATTTTTATACCCGGTGTATAAGTCGAGGTCGAATTTTTAGGGTGTAAATTTGGTCAAAAAAGGTCGACTTATACACGGGTAAATACGGTAATTATTCTTCCAGACTCTATATGTGATAAAGTCACTTGTGATGTTATGAAAGCTTATTTATCACTTGCCGTTGGCTTGTGATTTAGAAGCTTTCTTTGTGTTCTCCCATTGCCTCTGGTATGAATTTATCAAGTAAGAGCACCCAGAAATACATATTTTTTGTGCTCATTATTAATAATCATCTTAATTTAATAAACGAAGAAAGATTAAAAATTGATTTAAATTGTTTTGAAAAGTTTTCAAGTTAAGTTAAAAAATTTGAATTGTAAACCCAGAATACTTAGTGAGTGCTCATGTCAATGGTGTTATCAACCTTGTTTAATGGACAACTTTAATTGGATTTAATACTTGATTATGATGTCATTGTTAAGATAAATTATACTGTGTTATACTGTATTGCTCTTAAAACATATTATTTGCTAAAGAATTAGATGTATCTGCTGCCATAATCACACACTGGAGTAAGTAATGAACACATGTCAGCTTGTTGATTAAAGAGTGCTTTAGGGTTTCACTAATTTCTTAGTTGACTCCTCCCTCCTGATAACAGAAAACATTTATTCAAAGGGGTGCACAGTGTGTAAAGGGTGTCCATGCAGGCGTCTTGATAGAATTGATAGTGCCACTGACTTAAAATTAAACATTTCATGGCCACTGATCTGAAACAGTGAACTCAAACAAACATGTTAAGGTGAATGATACTTGTTAGAGAAACTTAGGGCATTGTGTAGAATTTTTTAGAGATTTTTGGTGGTTCATTTGGGTTTGATGTTTTTTTGTAGACCAGAGGCTGTAATGAAGCACTTGTTTATGTTAAAGGGAGGGGTTGGTCTTTGTGTACAGGTGGTCATCATGTTCCCTGTACCTGCATTGGTTTGGCTTGTATTTATTGTCACTCATCATTTTGGAAAAAGCCTGAATTTGCACATGGGCACACAGGCTTCTTGTTATTAAATCTTAATGATGTGCCTAGCACTTGGTTCGATACTTGAAATGCATGTGCAAGGAAAATAAATTGCTCTGACTTATTAACACCTAAAGGCATAACATTTTTAAAATGATATTTTCTTGGTGGTAACTTTTGAATAAATGGTAACTTTTGTTTAATATCCAGGTTATTTTCTGGTAAAAATCTTCCCAGAAGCTAAAATTGAAACTGTTGAATAAGTAATGACTGAAACCCTTAAAACATAAAAGTTTTAAACCTAACCAAGTGTTCTCATTACTCTGTTAGCTCTATCCCAAAGTTCATAACACTGAGGTGTTTTAACAAGTTTTGGTTACACTGAAGACTCACAACTCAGTGGTATTTTTGGCAACTCTTGTGTCAGAATGGGGGATTTCCCTCTGAATGGTTTGGGGGACTTCACTGGCAAAACCATGGGTGACTTGGATGATGGACTTTTCTATGGAACAGCAACAGCCCAGAGTCAACCGTTGGATAACCAACACTTCAACCAGAACAGTAAATGGACCTTTTTTCTTGACATATTTTAGTCTTGATTAATTTTGAACTTTTTAATACTAACTTAAAATTGTCTTGAATGCTACTACTGTAAATATGATTCCAGTCAAGAGCTGCGTTTAAACTTGTTAACCTGAATATAGTCAAGTTAAAATCAATACCACTATTATTAACAGCAGTGTTGCTTTGTTTGCGTAAAACATCGCAGAAAATTGCAATTATTTTGACATGAGATCCAAGTTTTTTTTGCACTCAGGCATGTGGTCTTAGTGGTTTTTCAATTCATGGCAATTTTCTCATAAAATTAAAGTGGGTAGAACAACAAAAATAGCTTCTGTGAGAACTAACTCAAGCTTGTTTTGGTGGGTGAAGTGAACCATGTTAACAGTTTACTGACACCAGTTGACTTAACATATATCCTACAGACAAATTGATAAAGATAAACATAACATTAAGCACAGAAAATTAGTTTTTGGGATTATATAAAAGGTGCAATGAACAGATTTTTAACAATTATAACAATAATTTGTATAAGTATTTTCTTTATCAGAGTGATAGTATTTTTTACACTGATTTTCTTAAGTAAGTGGCTTGTGAATTGGATTAAGAAACAGAGTGCATTATATGAAGGTATATTTACCAAATTTATTGCTCTCCTTACTGTTTGGTTTATAATTTGCACCTAGATTGTACAACTGTGTTGTAATTTGAGCTGAAATGGTGGTATTTATAGCAGCTTTTCTTTCCAGTTGTGCTTTTTAAAAGGAGTGATACGGTTGATAGGGTTACCCAGCAAGAAGAAAATGTTTAGAGAGGAGCCCAGGAGAGTCTTTGTTTTAATGAATAGTTATCAAACAGAGAAGCCTCTTTCTTCAAGGACCACAGAGCAGTTTTCTTGAGGAGTGTGAATCAGGTTCTGTGGGAGAGCACCACTGTTTTCTTAATTAATTCATCTTTTCAAAAGAGGTACATGTGGAAGTCTATTTGGTGAACCAAAGACAAGTATTGAATGGGGATGAAAGACAATGGAGTTGCTTGTGGTCTTTGAATAATTAAGCTCCATTACTGATTTGGTGGTAACAAAGACCATGCAGTAGCTTGTGCGGTTGGCCTTTTATTTTGACTCTGGTTTCTATTTCAACATGCAAGGTTGCTGTGAGCATGTACAGGATTTAAATATGGCCACTCAGAGTTGTTTACTTTCTTTTCTACTGGGATCAGTTCATTTTGCTTTGAAAATGTAGCTTATTCAAACTTATTTGAATTGAGCTTTGTAGGAATAATTTTCCACGGGCTATGAACTCTTGAATTTTCATGCAAATTTGCCCTGCTTGACAACATACAGCCTGTATATTTGTTGGGGCTTGCAGGGTGATTTGTGTAGTAAATTCATAAGGTAGGCATGCTAGCTTTACTTTCAGGTTTTTTTTATAAGTAAACTTAATTGTTCAGTTTGTTTCAAATTCTATGTAGCATGTGTTTTGTAGGTGAGGGTTAGTTTTGATGGAAGAAGGTGATGGTGTATATATCAGCAGATCAAATTCAAAGAAGTCTTTGAAAGATTTTGAACTGTTAGGTTCCATGCTGACTTTTTAGTGTATGTCTAGAGTTGAAATTTTGAAACCAAAACTAACATAATGGTCATCTATAAATATTGCCGCTGGTAAATTATGTTCAGATTTGGTTGCTAATTATCAACAATGATTGCATGCGCTTTGGATGGGTGTTTAATTACATCTTAAGTTCTTTTGTTAGTAATTTGGCATTTTTAATTATGATGCCACAAGAGAGAAGTGTTGTTTATGGGAACAAAGAGAATTAATCTGAAAACACTCTTTTTGAAGTGTTTTCGCACCATTCTTAGCACAAGAAGGAAAATGCGAAGTGTTTTGCACTTTCTAATTTGAGGTAATCTCACAACCTAGCTACTGTTTTCAACATGTATTATGAAGAGAAGTAGCATTTTCAGAGGTCAACTATTTTGTCAGAATTTGGTAGGATATTTAAATATGTATTTTTAAAACTCCCCAATAGCTCTGAAAGTCACTAAAAGTGACAGGGGATAGAAAGTAGATCAATGGTTTCTGCTACTGGAGAAAGTTCAGTCTGATCTGTGATGGATCAGGGATAGTGGTACTCTTTTGCACATAATAGGAGAACTAGAACAAGCTCATACACCTCTCTCACCACACTTGCCTTCCATTACACTATTCATGTAGTTTACATATTTTTTTTTTGTATTATAGAATCCTACTTAGCCAAGGAATATAATTTTAATGTACAGCATAAGGGTGGAAATAATTATGTACAATATCTTTATCAAATAGACTAGAAGCTCTTCCTTACAATTACCTAAATGTGGAAAACATTTCTTATCATTACATTCTCTCCATACTGGTTCAAAAATGCAGTTTTATTTATATGTAACTTATGAATAACCTTAAGTTGACTTTCTGTTAATACAAGAAAATCACATCTTCTGCAGGTGCTGGAATGAGCCTGAGTATGGAACGGCACATTCAACAAACTAATGAAAGACTCCAGTGTATAAAACAACACCTGTCCTCTCCACAAGGGTTTCAAACTTCAGCAAGAGAACTTCTGGAGTGGTGTGGGGATGTACGTGCTTTTCAGCGAGCATTTGAAAGCAACTTGATGGGATGCCTCACGGTATACATTGTTTTAGCAGTTTGGTTGTGCACACTCTGGATAGTTAATCATGCAATTGTAATAACTTTGTCTCTTCTGTAGAAACAGCAAATGGTTTGAGTCTTGTTGAATGGAAACTTAAATGTATTGCACATAAGGTTTAAAAATTTAGGAATATCTCTTGAGGAGTATTCCAGGATTTTTACAAGTTTTAGCTAGGACATATTTGGTCATGTGATGCATTTAGACCAATGGTAGAAGAGCAAAAATATTTATGTTATGGAGTGTAAATTAGAATATTGAATTCAAGTTTTAAGTTAATTGCTAATGAGATGTGTTTATGTACTTAAACTTTGCGATTTCTTATTGCTCAGGTTGTGAGTCAAGTTGCAGCTAATCCAGGGTATGATTTGGATTTAGGTATGTTGTGCCAATTTTGCTTCCTTCATGTTCCTCTGCTCAACATTCATGAAAAATACTGGAATGATCAACTGTAGGTGATATTAGGATGATTTGATTGTTTAACATTCATGAAGAGTGAGTTATCTTAAGTACTAATCTGGATAGCTAATTTTTTCTTGCCATGCACTCTTGCTTGTAGATAGATAAGGTCTTTATTGACTTGGAAAAAATAAAAGAAACATGTCCAGAGACAAAACGTCTGGACTTACAATTACTTACAATAATGCAATTATGTTTAATTTATACAACTGGTCAATGTACAAGTTGCATAAACAGTTCCAAATCCACCAAAAGAGCTAATTTGTGTAAAGAGACTCTAAATAATCAGTTTAGTATAATAACTGTGCATGAATACACGTGGAACATAAGATTTCTTAGTGTTTTGCATAAATTCAGACAAAAAATTGAGTACTTTTCTCTTTAAATCATACTAACTGAAATTTGTCAAAAGTGGTTTAGTGGAAATATGTAATTGTAGATTGACTGGAAATCTAGTTTGTTATAATAAGTCTTCTGAACTTCTATTGTGTAGGTTATAGACTCTTGGCTGTCTGTGCTGCACACAGAGACAAGTTCTCCTCAAAGTCAGCTTGTAAGTACCTCTATGTTCATAATTTTTTTCACACCTTGGGAGACAAATACTGTAGTCAGAATAATTGCCACATGCTTGCCATAAAGCCAAGGATATTGAAATTCAGTTTTTGAAAATTGAGGTACATGTATATTCAAATAGAAACCACCATGACACATTTGTTTTTCCCATCTATATTGTTTTGTTGATGCCCTTTTATGAATGTACTCACATGCAATTTTTTTATTGGGGGAAAGGAGGCTCATATGGGAAAAAGAAAGGTGCTATGAGGCCACTGTTACACATTTTGTTTTAATTTGATGAGGAAAATTTTATTTTTATAACTTTCATTTGGGGAAAAGTTAGAGATTTTTATAAATGGACAATGCCAAACCCTGCTTTCAAACTTATGGATCTGGTGCGTAATATTAAAGAAAAAGAATGAAAAGAAAAAATCAGATAAGATTTTAGAGCATACCATCTTTTTGCCAATGATGGCCAAGTTTTCGTTGTGCATGCACTACTGTCTCAAGGTGCAATATCTTTCAGTACAAAATGTGATGCACACACATGAATTTGGTGAAAAGCTGTGAACTTAGAAATCTGGTTTATGTTTGTTGATGGATTTTGGTAGCAGTTGCTAGGTGGAAAGTTAAACAACTTTGTGTGGGATTAGTATATTTAACAAGTGTGGTGAAGGTGGGCTGGTGTGGGAACAAGGTCACAAATCTGAGGGAGGGAAAAACTTTAAGAACATGCAATCATTTCTTGGAGTTTTGTGATCATTGTAGCATCAAATAATGAAAACCAAGGTGCAGGCTTTGAAGCATAATGTTGATGCACTTCACTGTGAGATTAGGTCAACTGTTTATACTGAAATTTTATGGTGGACATAACCTTGCATGTTCAGTTTTACTTCTTGCAAAATATTTTTCCATGTTGTATTGTGAAGGTGACTAAACCATTGAAATCACAGTGGTTATGTTGACTTCATCAACAAAAACTGTCAAGAAATATCATCATGGAAGTGGTTTTTTTTTGGTGACAATTAAGATGTCAAACTTAGTCACAGCTTTAAAAGTCAAAGCACTATTTATACATGAGCTGTTTTTGTTTTCTGTTTGAATTTAAATGGATCAAAGTACTAGTTGCTCATACAAAAAAAAAAACTATTGAAATGAACTCTTAATTAGGCAAAAAGGGCATTATCTATATTTGCCCTGAGTAGATTCCCAACCCAATATTGCAATTTTGTATTGATCATGAGTTATTCTCAGCTATGTTAGGTGTTTGGTGTGAAGATCTTGGCAGACTTCTCTTACTTCGGCATCAAAAGCAGAGAAATGTTGATACTCAGAAGACAGCAGGTTACCCCACAGCACCAGGAAACAAGCTTGCTCAGATGAATCAATTGAACCCAATGAATCAATTAAGTCAGCTCTCAAACAAGTAGGTCACTTGTCAGATATTTTTTCAATTGACTTTTCTGTGTAGTCTTGCGTTTTGTAGAGTTAGATTGATCTTGTGTTAATTAACATCCTAACAGAGCATTTTAACTCCCTCTTTGCTCACTGCACCACCCTTGTTTACCTTCTACTCTCACTGATCCTTAAATGCTGCCAGTTAAAGCTTGTTCAACCCCTGTCTTCAAACTGTAGCAGTTAAATCAACTTTAAACACATGCTTTAGTTTGCCTGAATTCATTACTGTGGATTTGTTTAGAATTCATCGGGCGTAAGCTCAAAATCTTGTGGCAAGAGAATAATCAACATGTTATGTGGTGTTTTCCTAGTTTCCTTAGCCAAAATGATCATCAGAGTATCGAATGGATTTTAGCTTGTTAAGTCAGAGAGTGTACGTGTAGGTTTACAACTTCTGCTTCTGTGGAAATCATTGCCATAGAAATTTGCATTTTTGTTGATAATGTCCTTGGAGTTTAGTCCCTCTGTGTCAAATATCTCTGCGCAAAAAAATTTACATTTGTATCTTAACTGAACTTTTTTATGAACCAGGAATTTTACTTCTATATAGCAGTAATTTATCATTGTATGATATAGTAAACTCACCATGTAGTAATTTGATTTTGTTTGAAGAGGCTTGTATACTAAACTCTGTGTGTGTCGCAATCCTAAATTGAGGAAAGACCAATATTTTGCCTTTTTTAATTTTAGATATTATGAAAATTCAGAAGTGATTTCTAGAGTTTTCGGAAGTTAATGCTGATATTGATTAAAAAAGGCTTGATTACTCGAGGTCCAAACATCCTTTTTCTATTAACCTGGTTATGAAGAACACTTTTTATACTGCCCTTACAATTTTTGAATTCTGGGAAAGTTATTTCTGATTACCTCCTCTGCAGTCATAGAATTTCCTGAGGTGCACTGTATGTTTCCCATTCAAGGAATTAGAAACCTTTATGTTTATACTAACTTTGCAAATATCTAAGGACTGAATGGTTCTTTGTGATTTTGCTCAGTGATGTTGTGCAAGAAAATCATTTGAGCACTTAATTTCCCGTTATCAGGACATCAGTTGAATATCACTGGGGCAATATTTTATTCAAGACATGTTCTCAGTATGTACTTAACCAGGGTAAGACAATTGTCTTTAGGTCAGTTCCCACACGTAAGCAATTGACCCAAGGCATAGATATTTGACAAGGGTGCTTAATATGTAGTTCTTACATTACAGTGATGCATCAACTGTTATGTGGCCACAGAGTACTCAAGGTCATGGCCAACAACCTCCATCGCTATCTGTGGTAACAACTGTTTGGGGTGTCACGTCCCCAATGACTAATGGAACAGCAAACATGACTCATGATCCTACGAATCCAGGAATCCCTACAACAAATACAGTTAATTCTGTGGGACATCCATACCTCTCGACTTCTGCAAATCCAAAGCAATATGCACAATCAGGTAAAAATTAAATTTTCCCTTCTTTGGTAAGACATTAATCAATACCAATGCTTTCCATAAATATTATAAGGAATTTGGGAGATACGTTGATGAATGTTGAGGTATCACTTGGTTTTATTCACTCTTTATAGTGATGGTGTACAATATCAAATTAATTTCAAGAGGCTCTGTTCAGTTTTATTTCATGTACCATTTCAATATCATACTTGTGGCAATGAATGTTCAAAAATTTAATCATCACTATCTTCTGAATGAGTTCTGTTTGTGGTAAATAACAGTTAGGAAACATACTACATTCTCTATAGGAATTCAAAGCAATTGAATTTCAGCATTATAACTTGGTAACTCCCAAACTTGTATTTCACGTGACTTCTCTTAAACACAATGTTAGGACTTTTAGTAAGAATCAGGCTAGATCACAAATGTCCTTATTTACAAAATAATGTCCGCATTTACTCTTCATGATTGGATCTTGGCCCAGCTGATCTAAAGCTTGTACTATCTGACTATAATTTGGTGCTTTATTTAAAATTTGGGGTAATTCTCAAACCTAAAAAGGTCATGGAAGCTTGTGAAATAGTCAGCGGAATATGCAAACCAACTTCACATTATCTGGTGAATGTGTCACCAAATACTAAAACTTACAAAGCTGTTATTTTGACTGAACACCATGGCACAAGGAAACACATTGAAGCTTTAACTAAGTTCAACCAAACAGAGCTTTATTTTCTAGTTTGATCAAAGGTTGCTGATGTATATTTTTTTCCATTTTCATACTGAAGTTGTGCAGTACCACTCAAATCTATCACAAAACAGAGTTGATCTAAAGCAGCATTGAAACTTCAAATGAGATCAACAAATCAGAACTTGGTTGTAGGGTTTATGGTCAGGGCCCAAATTTTTATCCCAATTTCTTTTAAAAGCTATCCATGAACTACTCTTACTAATATATTGTAACAATGAATTAATGTTGCACAGCTTTGCCTCTCAAGAAGTAGTAAATGGGATAATAAATGGAATTTGGCAGATATTGTGCTGAAAAAATACATGTACCATCAAATCAAATTGATGAATAATGTAACATTTTTTGTTGTTTTTCTGTTGAAAGGGGGTTACCCAGCTAGACCAGGAAGCAGGCTTCCTCAAGAGACGACACAGCCTGTTGCACAGAACTATATGCAGCGACAAAGCAGCTTCCCTGCCACAGGAAGCACCCCGAGTGTTCCTCCTGGAAGTAATAATTATTATTCGCAGCAAAATGCTGTCCCACCCAATGCATCACCCTTTCCACAACCTGCTGCCAATCCAGCCGCTGCTGCGGCTGCAGCTGCAGTTGCTGCAGCAGCTGCTACAGCAACAGCAACAGCCACAGCAACTGCCACTGCTGCACTTCAGGATCAGCAGCAAATGGGTGAGTGGAGAGAACTGCAAACTCAAATTCAATCATTTGCCTTAATAATGATTATGCTGCATGTAGTGATGTTTAGGGCAATAGTAGAAATGCTTTTACTAGAGGCAAGAAAAGTTATCATCTTTAGAATTTCAGTAAGCTACTAGCACCTCCTAATGACTGTGCCTGCATACTCAGGGACTTGTAAGCTTTCCTTTTTGGAGCACATTTTAGTATTAAAAAAAAAAAAAAAAATTAACTTTAATAGCTAACACAATTACTGGTAACCCAGTAGTTTATGTTGTGGGCTATAAACAAATAATTCAAATTGAACATAACATTGTTAAGAATCCCAACTGGCTGGAGGCAAACCAATTGGCTATTTACAAGCATGGCCAAGGATTTGAACTCGGAGCCACCGTGAAACAAATTCAGGTAGTGGTCAGGGCGGGACTCGAACCCGGGAGCGAAGGATTGCGAGTCCGACACGCTGACCACTCGGCCACGCTGCCCTCCGCTGCCCTCCTTTCAAAGAGTATCTACACTCTTTGCAAGTTTGATTTGCATTGTTTTTGCAGAGTGCTTTATTTAGGATGTTTCTTTTGGGTTTGGTGTCAGCCATTCTTCCTTGAATTACCCCTTGACTAAATTTATTTGAAGATCTGTTTTTATAATGATTACAGTTTTATGATGATATGCTCAAAGAGGCCTTTAGAAGGTGATGTTTTTCAATTTCCACTTGTGCCCTCTTTTTATAGTTTCTGAATTTGCAATCCTTTGTGCATTTTCCCTACAGATTATGTTTTCCCTCCTGGGCAGAGTCAATATGGTCCCAATCAAGCCAGCCATCCTCAACATCCTCCCCCACCATATCAGCGAAGTAATAGCTTTCCCCAGTATCCACAGCCATTTGGGCAACAGCAGCAGCAACAACCTGGTGCCCAGCAGGGAATGCAGAAACCCAATTCAGGGATGAGCCGCACACAATATTTACAGGATTACATGATGAGAAAACAACAGCAGCACCAGCAGCAAATGCAACAACAGCAACAGCAGATGCAGCAACATTACAAGCAGCAGTATGCAGGACAATATGGGGTAAGATGCACCTTTTTTGACTTCTTGTAGAGTGCTTTGGATGATGAAACTCCATTTCTAGTGGTATATGACTGTACATTATTTGGCATAATTGTACCTCTTAACTATTGTGTCTCCTGCATACTTTCAACTACTGTATATAATTAAGTATTTTTCTCTTTTAGAAGTGTCCTTGGGTACAAACACACACTGAATTGTTTTAGAAAAGGCCTCTTAAATTTTTTTTGGTGATGGAGCTGCTCCCTGTACACCAAGTTTAGCTTTGAGAAATAACACGAATGAAATAAACATAAGTGTTTTACCAGTTTTCACTGCTTAATGTTTGATAGCATATGTCACAAACTATTTTAATCTGTATTTTATCCAGCCTTTCGTGATGTATATAAAAAATTTCTTTCTGTCTCCTTGATTGTTCCTTTATCCCCTTTTGAGTGTGAGAATGATTATTCAGTTTTCAAGTTCAGTGGACCATAAGGGTGTTACAGGAAAAAAAGAGATAGAAAGTGCTAACCATCAATGCTATGATTGTTGGTCTTTTGTGCAGTAAAGCCATTCAGTAATTTTTTTTCTTTGCAGCAACAGGGTGGCTATCAGATGCCTTCTTCTTATCCAGCACAGGCTGGTTACCAACAACAACCAACACCTCCTCCACCTTACACACCAAGTATGAGCCCCATGTCACAGATGAACCAACAGATGGGACACATGATGCAGCCAAACTCAGTCAACCAATCAATGGGACAACTAAACCAGCCAATTGGACCACAGATGGGTCCACAGATGGGACCACAGATGCCTCCGATAGGTCCAGTGAACCAGATGTCTCAAATGAGTCCTATGAGCCAAGTGCCACAAGTACCACAAGGTCCCCAGCTGCCCTCAGTGGGGCAGGTACCCCAACCAGGAATGTATGGCCCTCATTTGCCGCAACAGGGGCCACGCCCCATGCAGAGACGACGCAAGAGTGCACCCCAGTACCCAAATGCAACCATGGCAAATGCCATGTCACCCCCAGTCACACCAGTAGCAATGCCAAGCCCTTACATGAGTATCACTGATGCTGCCCTGAATCCATCAAACTGCTATGACATCAAACCCCAGGTGGTTCCTAACACTGCTTCACCACAAGCTTATGAGGATGTCAAACCTCCAAGGTTAACTAGTAAGTGGACTGGAATGAGGTTGAAAGAGTTTAGAATATGTTTGGAATATGTCTCATATTGTATTCTTCCTTGTTGGAGCTTGACACTAACTTTTCAACTTACTTGCTAAGTGGCTAGCGACAACTTAGATGTTACAACAATTTTAGTTTGTTTACTAGCTGAACCGGCCAGTGGAAATCGAAAACCACTTGCCAAAGCTGAATTTCTACTAGTTTGTGGCTAGTTGGCTACTGTTAGTGTCAAGCCCTGCTTGTTTTACAAATTCATCCCCATTGAATTGTGTTTGTTTGAATAACAACATTTCATAGTCCCAGTGCAGTTGTCTCTACTGGCAGGTCAAGGATTATCAGTTAACAACAATTCCTTTGGAATAGTTAGATAGAATTTAAACAACCTTTTAAGTTTTGCATATATTTACAAAGAGCATTTGTGCAAAGGTGACTGAATTACTGCCGTACCACATCATTAAACTTATACTGTATTTGAATACTCCCTATGGTCTTCTTCTTATTGTGAGTTTAATAAATTCAGTTGATGTCTAGTGGCACTTACTTGATTTGCAGTTAACTGTAGGGCTTTCAAAGAATTGCAATTACATTGTAGCATTAAATCTTTTGTTGCTTCTTCAGGATTACACTAGGAAAGGGTAATTTGCAGATCAGTCCTTAAAAAATGCCATTCTACATTTATTCTTCTCTGTTGTCATTAGGTGAAAATGATGTGATAAGATTAACATTTCCTGTAAGAGATGGTATAGTTCTGGCCCCATTCAGACTGGAGCATAATCTGGCTGTCAGTAATCATGTGTTCCATCTCAGAGACTCTGTTCATCAGACACTAATGATGAGGTAACTCTTTTTATTGTTAATTTCTCATTTTTTTATCCTCTTTGACCCTCTTTTGACTTACTGAAGTTACCATGTTAGAATTTCTTTCAATTTTGGGACAGTTTCAAGCAAATAAATAGATTAAAAATTTGAATGCGGAGAATAATCGACTCTGGTATGGCATGAAAATTTCATATGACTTCTATTTTGTGAATGAGCAATTTTTTTTTTTTTTTTTGTTTGAGGTGAATTGGAATTCTGTAGGAAAATAATTTTTACTATTTTCTGATTGAGCATCAGAACATTATTCGGGAAATGTGTAATGTTTTCAACTTAGGGGGCTGGGGCGGGTTGTTTAGTTTAGATGTGGGAACATGTTTCTGTCAATCAAGGGCTACCCTTCATATAAAAACCAGCAAAATTTTCATGTTGTATGGTTGGGAAGAATTGGCATTTAGATCACGAGAATTTAAAGGTTGAAAAGGCTCAGTATGGAGTGCTTATCCTAGGAATTAAATGCAAGGCTTGGCACATGAGGAACAGTGGGTGTTTTATAGAGAAATAGAATATACTGATGGTCTTTTTTAAGAAAAAATAGTGAGATTATCGTGAATGTGAAAATTTGATGAGATTTTTTTTTTCCTTGCCAGACCTGATCTTGAGCTTCAGTTCAAATGCTACCACCATGAAGATAAACAGATGTATACAAATTGGCCACAGTCTGTGACTGTCAGCGTGAATGCCAACCCCCTTATTATTGAAAGGGTGTGTAAAGAACAGCAGTAATATTAATTTTTTAAAATCTTTTTATGAATGTGTTACTGAATAAAAGCATTCCATGTTGAGATGTGTATTCCATGTATACTTCGTTGGTGGTTTTATTAACCAAAACCAAGTAAACCCTTGTATGAATGTGATGTTTGGATAAAACTCACAGTGTTATGAAATATATATATAATATTTTAAAATTTATCTATTTCTTTTACAGCAAGGAGACAATAAAACTTCGCATAAACCTCTTCATTTGAAGAATGTTTGTAAACCAGGAAGGAACACAATACAGATAACAGTTACAGCTTGCTGCTGCGTGAGTAACTTCAACATTTCTATCATGTGGTATTCTTTTTAATGCGATTAGCATTATTACCGATGAAGCTTATGTTTGACATTTTCCCTCTCAGTCCCACCTATTCGTCCTCCAGTTGGTCCATAGACCCTCAGTTAGCTCCGTTTTACAGAGCTTGTTACGAAAAAGACTTCTTCCGGCAGAACATTGTATCACAAAAAGTGAGTAATACTACACGTAGTACTGTTTGACCCAATTTTTGTTTGTAGAGCTTGTAACTGGTTTCTAGAGTTGAAAGGCTCGCATCAAGTAATGCATTCTTTGTCAAGTACTATTATTATACTGATTCAAATAATTATCTTTGATCCATAGTTAAAAGAAACTTCTCGTTTAGTTCGTCATCTGCCGGCGGCACAGATGACAGTGTGGAACAAACAGCTATCAAAGTATCACTTAAATGTCCCATCACATTCAGAAGAATAACGTTACCAGCCAGAGGCCATGATTGTAAACATATTCAGGTATACGCTTGACATTTACAAGTGTGTGTATGGTATGCGTACAGGTTTTGCCTAGCCTTTGATACCCCAAAATTAGTTTTCATAATTTTTTTTACATTGTTCCCTTTACATTTCCTATGGTAATGACAAGGGGACTTCGATTGGAAATCAGGAGCATTTGAAATTGGTGATCGTTTCCTTTATTCTCATGAACTCTATATTTGAGTCAAGAACAATACTGTATGAAGAAATTAGAAGCAAGTCACTCCCGAAAACCATGTAATTTCATATGTAGTTCAAGGCAGAATTACCAGTAAACAGTTGGGTGGTGATACCGTTTGGCAGCAGGAACATATGCATGCGTGTGTATCAGATATGACACCAAGCCATATACCTTGAGACCGAAGTAAAATTGAAGTTAGATATTTTGGTTACCACTTTTAAGACTTGGGATACCAGACAGCGACTTCTCGTAAAGTTAATTAAAACAGCGTCGTCCACTTCACTGAATATGCAACCCTCTATCTTTTGTGTCTGTAGTGTTTCGACCTGGAATCTTATTTAAGACTCAACTGTGAAAGAGGAAGTTGGAAATGTCCAGTTTGTAGGTAAGTTCATTTCTTTTGTTGTTGTGGACCTTTTACTCTCTTGTTCTTTCGGTGAGAAATAAAATCTTTTTCATGCTGTGTGTAGCAATCTTATCAATTTAAACTTACATATCGAGTTACCTTTGAATATGATGCAAATTTTCGAAAACAGTCATGAGCATGATTC
This sequence comes from Stylophora pistillata, assembly GCF_964205215.1. Lineage (NCBI taxonomy): Eukaryota > Metazoa > Cnidaria > Anthozoa > Scleractinia > Pocilloporidae > Stylophora > Stylophora pistillata. The sequence continues at coordinate 21,276,401 of NC_142519.1, read as the reverse complement.
AAAAAGTTTTTCGTCGTGATCAAATTCAATGTGTATCAATTCAGTCTGGGATTCGTATGCACGAGTGGTTTTCTGAAGGTTCTAACTTAGGAGAAGTGATAGGGCAATTGTAAAGGACTTTAATTGCTTGATATTTTTCTAACTTTGAAGTCCCTACTGTCTTTTTAAACTCTGAACTTAATCTAATTCTTCTTATTTCATTTTACAGCAAAGTTGCACTTCTTGAAGGACTTGAAGTGGATCAGTTTATGTGGGGCATCCTTACAACTTCCAGGTGGTTGCTATAGTTACCATTTTACGTGAAATAGGAAGCGTGCAGAGTTTTTACAGAGACATAAATCCGAATTTACAAGTAGAAAGAATTTTATTTATCGTTTCGAAGAATTTGAATCGAAATCCTCAAGGTAGTAATAATTTAGATACAACTGATATGTCGATTATAGAGCACTCCACATTAACCATAGTGATACCTTCCTATTTCAGTAGTGATGTGGAAGAAGTAACAATTGATCCAAACAGTCAGTGGAAGCCTGTTCCTGTTAAACAAGAACCAAAAGATGACGAATGCCAAGGACCACAACCAGCCAAGAAGGCTCGACCGTCTCCACCTGACTCGCTACCACTGTCTGGTGTTAGGACGCCTACATCACAGATGTCCAGCAGTAGTGGACACTATTCGCCATATCAAACTCAGCCACCGTCTAACCCCGGTATGGGTGCACCCACTCCCCCTGGACGGACACCTCCTGAGTCTCACAACTCATCAGGTGGAAATCAGTTGCAAGAGCATAACTCCAGCAATTCTGGAGCGACGCAACCAGCGGCATCCACGCCCAGTGGTGAGTGACTGAGTATTATGGCTTTCAGGAAAACATTTATTGTATACGCTTTTGTGGTACTTTGCCTTTCATTTCAACCCGCAATCGCATTGTAATTCAAGAGTTTCTTCCTTTTACTTCCTCAGGTGAAAAGATGACACCCAGTCCAGTCACTAGTCAAGCCACAACGCAAAACAGCAATCACACTCGAGGTCCCGCCACTCCCCAAACTCCAGGGAGTCATACAAATCCAAAAGGTGCTGCTGAAAGAACGCAGCACTCATCAAACCTTCCCCAGCCTCCCGTGTCAGGGAATGCTGATAGCATTGCGGCCGACCTCGAACACGACAATCTTCCGGACGAGTTTAACTTTGGTGTCCTGGAAGATCATGGCGGGGGAACCGATGGAGTGGAAGGCGCTTTAGACGTAAGTTGATACCAAGAAAGTCGGGTCGGGGAAGTGGACTGTTCTTTATATAAACTATTATTTTTGTTGAACGTGCTGTTAATGTTACATTGACAGCTGTGAGCCGAAATCGTTGTTATGCCCTGAACTTCTCAAACCTTTGATATGTGGTTGGCTTTTTCTCTATGCCTGCTCGACTTACTGGCACGAGTTCTTGCTCCATCTATGTACGTGCGTACCAAAACGGGTAATTTTCGTCGTTTGCCAGTGCTACTTACACATACGAAGGGCTAAGGGGGGGGGGGGGGGTAACATTGGCCATGCATCGTGTTTTGACATTGTGTATGATCACTATCTTGTAGGTTTTACCAGGAACCCTCGACCCAGAAGAGCTTTTCAATTATCTGACGCCGTCCGACCTTCCCAGCGAAGATATCTTGTCCATGTTCGAGTAGCTTTGTGATGGTGATCTTTTTGGTCAATAGGAAAGAGCCATGCTAGAAATTTTTTAGTTTGCTGTACTTGAAAATAGAACGAGTAATTTGTACTGAAGGGGGTAGGTTGCAAGACCTTTACGTTTTTGTTTTGTATAGTACAAATATTCTCAAGTTTACTTAGTTAACCATTACGATACGTTACTACTTGGAATCTTTTCTTCAGTTTTTCTAGTGAAGTTTTGTCCTTACTTTTGTGTGTAAGTTCTTTTCAATTTTCATACTTTTGTGAGTAACTCTTTTTTTCTTATCCATCAATTCGGTTTCGTTTCCTACTTTAATCTGATATAAAGAGCAAGGGAAAATTTCTTAGTTACGGCAGTTTTTATCCTGAAGATCTTGGCGATTTGTAATTTTTTTTACAGGTTATGTAGTGAAAGCCATATTATTGTGGTGGTGTAGTTATAGTGATAAGGAAGCTGTGATTTTGGGTCAAACTCAAGCTGCAAATTTTATTAAACAGAGTACTAGAAAGAGGAACTATTTCCGTTGTGAGTTACACAAAGTACTCTACATTACGCCTTGCAATCCTCAGGTGCAGGTGAAAGACAAAGAGAATTATTAATCATTCCAACATTTGGAATTAGTTCGGTAAATGCTATAATATATGCATAAATAAATAAAAGGGGGCACGTACCCTCACACTTTACAAGCATAGAACTGAAGTAGTAGTATTCTTTTTCGTTTTAATTAGAGGGATTTATAGATTTTAGTTGCATGTAGGTAGAGCCATGAAAGGAGTATTAGAACAAAATTTAGTAATGCGTTAATGAGATTTATCGTGGTAATAATAGCGTTTAGGTATATAGTTATTAAGAAAGGGCTACGCATGATACTTGTTTCATAATCTCTTGTGCAGAACATTCCTCCGTGGAATAACGTAACCTAAGTCGGTCTTTTCTCTTTCTTTCTTGGGATGTCAGCTTTTATTAATAATTTTTTTTTTTTTTTAACTTTTCGGTTTTCTTATTCACATCAGTCAAGCATGAAATATTTTACTATTTTTTAAATTTCTTTTTATTATTAGGAGGTACAGTAACAGTATGTACTTCTCATTTCTTCACTTTCATGCTTTCACACTCATAAGTAGGACTTGACTCTTGATGACTCGCTGAATTCAAGCAAAGGCATTGTTTTGCGAAGCGTCTTTACTGTGTCGCAGTTAGTACAATTTCTCGAACTTTTGTATACTTATTCAAATCCTACTTTCATCAAACGCCTCAACCATCCAATTTCTCTTTTTCTGTTGTCATGTTCGACTGCATTAACATTAATATACAGGTTACACATTTGTTTTGTTACAAACCGGTTCTGTCTTGTAGTATTGAACAGTGGTGACTCCTCTTTCACAAAAAAGTGGATTTTTTTTTTATCTTCTTTCTTTTTCTTAATATTCCTTTTAGGTTCATATATATATATATTATTTTTCTGTTGAAAGGGCTAGAACTCGACATTCTGTTTCAATCACATTTTTCTTTTTCCTTGAGAAACTTGTTTCGGATTATACGGTAGCATTTTATTCCGGGAAGAGTGCTTTAATTTATTCTGATTCCAGGTTACATGTTGTCCACTTAGCCATTTCGTAGTTCAGAGATGAAATGAAACGTGACTGAAAAAATCTTGGAAAGAGAACTTTGGGCGAAGACTGTGGACGGTTTCTGTGCAATTGTCTATCCCCCCCGTTCGACTTTCACTTTTAAAAAGAAGCTATTAGGCATAGTTGCGGTCTGGTTGGTGGCGTTTTTGTCTTGCTGTACATAAAGTGAACATGTATTTATATACCTATAAATAATGTATATCAAGATATGATCTAGTCTTTGTAAATACTCGTAAGGAACGCATATCTGGAAAGATGAGATAAAAGCCGCATTTCTGTTACTGTCGTTGCTAGCCTTTAGCCCAAGATGTTTCAAAATGGTAGAGAAAGAGTTAATTTATAGTATTGCGAGTAGTTCGCAGTTTTATTTGGATTACACATCACTGGCTACGAAATGAGCATCACTCAAAACCTCGTCTGAATCCCATTGAAGTGAGTTGGGAAGTCTGTCACATGTTATTCTCTAGTTCTAGACGCGACAACATTTTATGACGATCGTTTTCAGGGAAAAGTGTGTTCAATGTAAGTTCGAGATTATATGCTAAGTAAATCATTATTGTCATCTCTCTCGTAGTATCGATAGCATAGTAGATTTTATACCTATTTATAACGTAGAGAGCGTACAACTACAGTTCTGTAGGAGAGAACAAATTCTTACGAAGAAGGCTACGATAGACTTATTAAAGCCGCCTGTATGTGTAGATATTCTATATCTAAATTTTATAAGAAATAAAGATCATACAAGTCTCATCGTTGTTGCGAATTGTTGGATTTAGGATAGTGATTTAAAACTCTGGAATTCACACCCGTCGTCACCCTTTGATGATGTTTTGAGGTAATCTCGCTCTGAGGTGACTTTGTAACGCACGAACCGGAACACTTTACGGTGGTCAATTCACAACTCAGGTGATTAAAACCCGATTATCTTGTACTACACTACAATTTCTCTAGAAACAACCCCCCCTACTTTTAATGAAGTGAATAGTGTACCATATTCCACCTGAGATTAGTAAGGGGGGGAGGGGGTGAAGTCGGAAATGGGAGTAAACTTCACGTTTTATTTTGTAAACCAACTTGATCTCCCCCTTCCTCGCACCGTTCTTGTCTCGCGCTCTGGTCTCTCATTTTAAATAATTTTAATCATGTGTCACTTATCGCAAAAAATAAACCGGAAATCAATTAACGCTGAATAATCTCACACAAGAAGTATTGCGAATTGAAAACGAGGCTGAGCGATATTGTTTCGTGCTCGGTATAACAACAGAATTATTGCTGTTTACTTTTTCTTATTATTTTTATTCAGTTCAAGAAAAATCAATTACTTGACCAGTGAATTCGCGTCGAATTGCTCTTGAAAACTGACATTGCACTCATCGCTGCGCGATTCATGCGAGTGTTTTCGCGTGCAATTTAACGCGGAATTCACGAGTTAAGGTTATGAATTTTCCTGTATAAACTTGTCAAAGGGATTGAGGTCACGATATCGGATTGATTTTCCCGCGTAAAAACAAAAAATGGAAAATACCACGGGAAGATCCTCAGTTCTTCACAAGCGAATGAAAAAGAGAAAGGGCAATCAAAGATAGGAAAGTCCTTAAAAATAATAAGTTTTAAGAGTTGTCTTCAGTTTTTTTTTTTTTTAAAACAAGCGTAGCAGACATTGTGAGAAGCCTGGTCCAATATCCAAGGTTTCCTTTCTTTTTAATGACGTTACAAAAGTTGAGTGCGACTTTAGCTGAGTGTGAGTTGTATCAAATTTGCCTAGTATAACAACCTAAAAGTTAAGGATAAGCATGGCTTTGCAACTGCCGTTTGTAGAAAACATTTTAAAGAGTTAGAAGAAGTTTTTTTTAGACGAAACGTGATGTGGGGACAGTGGCTGGTCAGGGGTCGAAGATCTTTTCGTGCCTCCGGAAGTTAAGGAACGCGTCTGTCACGAATTGATTTGAAATGCGAAATTCAATTCAATTATACGATAAGTAAAAAGGAAGAATCTTATTCAATTTCACCCCAAGTTTTCCATACGAAGAAAAGGGGAAAACTAGATCACTATTTTCTTCCTTGTTTTTCCATATCGTTTCGGCTTGTCCCGTGATGGTTCTTGCCCTAACTTGTTCAGTTTATTTTCTTTTAGCTCAGAAGCAAGCTCCTTATTAGGACTCTTGGGTAGGTTCTGCAAACGTGGTGAGAAGTTTGACAAGAACCTGGCACTAGTCTCCAATTGGCTGAATAGTCACCTCACAACACCTCACAATCGATCGAGCGCGGCCTAATCAGCGAACGTGACGAATGACGTGAACGTGTTCAGCGTTCCGCAAAGATTTTATATATCAATACTTAGATAGTTGTGTTTTCTAGAGTTTACAATGTTCGGTCTTCAGTGTGTTAGCTCTTTTAGAGGTGCACTCGCCAGAAGCGCGAAATGCCTTCCTGCTGTTCAAAATGCTGTTGAAAAGATGTCGACGAGTTCTGATTCAAAGGATCCGTCTTTTACTCAAATGTGCGAGGGCTTCTTTGAGAATGCGAGAGTATTTGTGGAACACAGGTTACTTACCAAGCCTGATCCACCGGGATATCGTACAGAGAAGTTTGAGGACAAGAAACACAGGATAAAAGGTAACAATCCGCGTGAATTACCACCAGCTGCTGAGACTCATCTTTCAACAAAATTAGATTAAGTCGCTCAACGGAACATTATTTATTCAATGTTATAGTTCAGGGAGATAGAACAATCGCCATTCGAATAAACGGTGCGATCGTTTAGAATGAAATTGATTTTTTTTTTTTTAAAAGCTCGCTCATCTGAACCACAGCTAGACGAAACTGGTGGGTAATTGTCGGTAGACCTTTATTAGATCGTGAAACGTGACCTCAGCTTTATTGCGTTTATCTTACTTTCACTTTTGACTTTCGCTTGGGATTTTGAAACATTTTAGACAAGAGAGCGAGCAATTGAGTTTCGAAGTTTTATTTCAGTACAGTAAGTGAGATTTTCTAAATGAAATCCTTACTTTTTATGAATTTGCTAAAATTGATTCAACCGGTTCTTGAAGCTTTTATGACATAGGATTCACGCCCTCGACCCTCCTCCGTTTTATCCAAATATGGGCATCCTGGCATATTCATATAAAAAACATTCGTGATGATGAAAAATTCTAAGTCCACTATGATTATGGTGTTTTAGCCTTTGGTGCATGACCAGTTGCGTTCAATATGTGATTTGAAATACTTTGGTCTTTGATCTCCCAAATGAGCTTGATGTCCCCCATTTTTTACCTTCCCATCCCTTGCTGATTAATTAACCACAAATGCCAAAACTTGGAAAAAAATCTTGAAACAGGACAACTTTTGGTGTAATTTCCTAAAATGGTTTTAATCTTATGCAGGATTTGTCTCAGTCAAATTTACTCTTACTTGAAGTGAGCTAACTGCCTCCCGGTTAGCTCAATTGGTAGAGCGCCGGACTGTTGTGTGGGAGGTCGTGAGTTCAAATCTGGCCGGACTAACACTCAGGGTCTTTAATTAACTGAGAAGAAAGTGCTGTCTTTGTAATAATATCTGCAGACAGTTAGACTTTCTAGTCTTCTCGGATAGTGACAATAAATGGAGGTCCTGTCTCCTGCAGGGTTGGGTTGGAGACGTTAATTTCCCACACACGAGATTACTGTGTGATGGATGTCCTCCCCGGGGTGGGATGGGTGGGTAAAAAAGGGGTTAGGGGCAATTGGAACGAAAGTTCTGTTCTTTTCTCCTGCCATTCCTGTGGTGAATGAATTAAACTTAAAGTGAGTTCCTGGTTGTTTTTCTTTTAGGGACTTTAGATGTTATGAAGCCCTGTGCAGATGTTCTCTCAGTAATTTTTCCTATCAGACGAGATGACGGTGCATTTGAGCTTATCCAGGGTTATAGGGCACAGCACAGCCATCATAGGACTCCATGCAAAGGAGGTTGGTTGAGTTATTTTCCAAAATGAAATACTTTAAAATAACAAGTATGAACAAATGGTTTGGTGCATGCTAGACAGGGTTATTACAGCAACCCTCTCCTTCCAGTGGGTATTAGAAAGTTACTCTATGCTGGATCAGAATGTGTACACTTTAGACACTGTAACAGCAGGAAAGTAGTAAAGGACTCTTAATCTGGTTGTGCAGGTGAGAGCAGTTCTGAAAAGGACTCTTGTTGGTGACAGAGTCTGATACATGTACAGTGGAACCCCTCTAAACTGGACCCTCATTAAACTGGAATCCTCTCTATGCCAGACCTTTTTTTTGGCCCCAAAATCTCTGTCATACATTTTATCTATTTTTAACCTCGATAAACCGGAACCCCTCACTTCTGGAAACCAGATGCTTTCTTCAGTCTGTAATCACAAACTGACAAAGAAATTGACCTCGTTAAACTGGATGTGAAAGTTTTAAGCTTGCCGCCAAAATCAAATCAGACATTTTTTAAACATGAGTAAAATTAAAATCGTAATCATGCAGCTGTGAAATTCCAATCAGAAGTGAGAAACGAGCATCGGCTAATTACTCATTGTTCTATCCGTACTGAAGCAAAAAATCTAAATTCGGCAGTCGTGCCGCTGTTGTTAAGTTGAATGAATGACAACAATAGGGGTCAGGTTAAGAGACTGTCATGTTGTGGGTGAAATCACTTGCGAAAACAAACGAAGTAGCAAACATCATGATCACTATGTCCGAGAGACCAGTGAAACGCCAAAGAATTGAGTTATCTTAAGAGAAGAGAATTGAGTTTATCAAATGGGTGGAATCATTGCCTAAACCAACACTGAAGGCTCAAAGCAGTAAATTTGGGATCGGTAAATCAACTGTAGGTGATCTTTAAAAGAAGAAAGAAGACTAGAAATGAATTAAAAGCGGTGATCATATTACCCTGTGTGTAACACTGAATTTTTTTGTAGATTAAATAAAATGACATTGAAAAGCTTCCTTGTGATCCATGTTGTTAGTTCCTTCACTGATGTGCTTTATTAGTGCTCGTGTACCATATACTGGTACTTACAGGCAGACAATACATTATGCTGCATAAAATTGCCTTATGGGTAAAACCTCAGTACACCAGACACCCCTCCAAACTGGACATTTCCTCTGGTTCCAAGGGCATCCAGTTTTGAAGAGTTCGACTGTATTTAAACAATTTGAGAGGAAGCGTTGGTAATTTTTTTGAGTTGGTGCATTTTCAGTTTATGTGTCCTAAACACTTTGTATTATTTACCTCAAACATGGTCTTATTTTGAGGCCAAATGCTCAGTTGAGACCAAATTGTAACAACGCTTGAAATATATTTCCAGGGCTCGACACTAACTTTTCAACTTACTAGCCGAGTGGCTAGTGGCAACTTAGATGTTACAACAATTTCAGTTTGGTTACTAGCCAAACTGGCCAGTGAAAATCGAAAACCACTAGCCAAAACTGAATTTGTACTAGTCTTTGGCTAGTTGGGAACCATTAGGATCGAGCTCCTGATTTCTAGTTTTCACTGTATTTTAAATTTTTTTGTTAACATACCAGCTAGTTACATTGCCTGGAACATCAAGGTCATTTATGGTTTTTTGAAAGTTAACCTAGCTTGAATTTAGGGGTACTGCTATTAGAAATTTGGTGTTCATTACTACCAACATAATTACTTTGGATACCTGGGTCTCAGATCAAACTAGCTAGCTTGGTAACCATATCCACTCTTGATGCCCTTACTCAGCAACACATTAGGGTGGATTTGTCATTTTTCCCCCAAGATTGATACAAATAATGTTGTTAGTTCACTGTGAAACCCAGAAAACCATGAATGCTGAAAAATATTTCTTGAATGATTTTATTTAAAGAAAAACAAACAAATCAGTATCAAGTGGCTGTACACAGTAATGCTTACATAAATACATTAGGTTAATTGACCACTCCCCATAGTGGCTTTTCAGGACCAACACCCACCCATCCCACCCCAGGGGAGGACATCCACCACACAGTAGTCTCGTGTGTGGGAAATTAATGTCTCCTACCCCTAACCCTGCAGGAGACGAGACCTCCATTTATTCATCCTCATCCGAGAAGACTAGAATATCAATCCATTTCTTGATATCATAGAAAGGTAGCAAATTTTCCTCAGTTATTTTAAGACCATGAGTATTGGTCCGGCCGGGGCTCGAACCCTCGACCTCCCACACAACACAATCTGGTGCACTAACCAATTGAGCTTTATATAATTATTCTGCGCAGATTAGATTGCAGTTTTGTGGCTTGCTTACATCTCCTGTGTAGTTCCCAACATTCTAGATATACTTCAAATGGGCATGGTTTTTCTTAGTGTGGCATTTATGTATCTATTTTTCTTTTTCTCTAGGTATTAGATATAGTGATGATGTTGATATTGATGAAGTGCAGGCATTGGCCACTCTTATGACATACAAATGTGCAGTGGTAGATGTTCCTTTTGGTGGTGCTAAAGGTGGCATCAAGATTAACCCTTCAAAATACTCAGTATGTTGGTTGTTATGCATATGCTTTATCGATAAAGTGTATTTTATTCTCTGGTTTTGTTTAACCCTTCAAACTGCTCTGTATGTTGGTTGTTATACATTATGCTTTATCTATCAAATGTATTTCATTTTCTGGTTTCTGGTTTTGTTTGCAAGGCTCCTTATGAAATGTACCTTTTCACTCCTTAAACTTACTTTTTTTGTTTGTTTTCATTATGCTTTATCTATCAAATGTATTTCATTTTCTGGTTTTGTTTGCAAGGCTCCTTTTGAAATGTACCTTTTCACTCCTTAAACTTACTTTTTTTGTTTGTTTTTTTTGTTTGTTTGTTTGTTTGTTCTTTTGCATTTTTTTTTTTTATAGCAACCTGAGCTAGAGAGAATCACACGCAGATTCACTGTGGAGCTTGCTAAAAAGAATTTCATTGGCCCAGGCCTTGATGTTCCAGCCCCAGACATGGGGACTGGGGAGAGAGAAATGAGTTGGATTGCTGACTCCTTTGACATGACTTTAGGTAAGAAAAATGAAACTTAAAGCTCACTGGCCAGCTATTAAATGAGCTAGACTCCTCTACAAAAGTGTTTTACTGGTAGGTTCAAACCCTGGCAAGGATCAATGCATTCTAGATGTTCTAAGGCAAGATGCTTTTAATACTCTTACAGTCTCTCTCTCTCCACTTAAAACTCATTTAAATGGAAGTGTAGCTAAAGAAAGCTATATGCCTTCTAGAGTATGTACTTAGATAAAACCCAAAAGTTGTGGCTCCTGAGTTAGCCAAGTTTGTTCTTGAAGTAATCAAGGCTGCTACTTTTAAGTCAAACTCTTGAGACATTAACCCTGGCTTTAATTCCCAGAAAGGATTGACATGTAACTTCTCCCTATAATATCCACACACTATCCAGCAAAAGGTAATGAGAATACTCAACTTATCAGGTAGGAGTTGTTGTCCCGATCTAACATCAAATTCTCATTTACTAATTTACAAGGAAATTTGCAGCAGCCAGATAGGAGAATTGACAATCAGATCATGGGATTCTCTTAACCCTTAGAATCCCACGATCTGATTGTCAATTCTCTAATCTAGCTGGTGCAAATTTCCTTGTAAATTAGTAAATGAGTAATCGAAAACATTTGACATGCTCATAATTATTTTGAATTTCTTTTAGGTTATGGTAACATGAATGCCTATGCATGCGTCACTGGGAAACCAATTCATCTTGGAGGAATTCATGGAAGAGTGTCAGCCACAGGGAGGGTAATTTTTTTATTTCTTTCACATTTTCTTATAATTATTATAATTTAATTTGTTATCTGGTTTTTAATAATTTCATTAGAAGAAATTAATCTGTGGCCCAAATTCCTTTATTTTTAGGGTGTTTACCATGGAATAGAAAATTTTATAAGCTCAGGTATGTATTAAAAATTTACAAAAAATTATTTTTAGCACATTTGTATCTATGTCTACATATAGCGGTTCAAGGACTTAAGCTCTTAAAAGAGCTACATGAAAATCTAGTTATGAAAAGAAGAGTATTTTTCGGTGCTATGTATTGGTGGATGTTACAAAAAGTATGTGATTTTTTTCCATTGGCTAAAATATAGTTAGTATCAAGAGGACAATATTTTTCATTAGCTTTGATGCGTTTAATGTCCAAAGGATTAGATATTTGGACTGGGCCTCAGATTAGGATTTCTAGAGTTCTACTATGTGCTTGAATGGAGGGTATAATTGTTGTGGTGATCCACATTTATTGGGTCATTTTAAGCTCAGGTGACTCACATTTCAGTCCCTCTTAGAGTTCACTTATGTCCTCGATAAAAACCTTAAAGACTGACTTTTATCTTTACAGTCACTGTCAGTGATAGAATTGGAAGAGAGTTGTTAAGAAAGTCTATGATCCATTGAATACCAGGCTTTTTTCTGTCTATTGACTTCATTGTTTCTGATCCAATTGTGACTCTCACATGATGAATTGTGAAAGGGGAAAAACATTGTCCAGGCAACCAGAAGAAGCTGGGTGTATATAGTACCTTTACTATAATTGATGGGGAGATGGCCTGATACCCAACTCTAACTTGCAGGAACATTGACATTGTACTCCCCTGCCCATTTTGGCTGAGTATTCTGCACCCTAGCTGTAGTATTGAGGCCTTACCTAAGTGGAGTGATAATACCACTCAGTCACTTCATAAAAATGAACACTTTAATGTTTAAGTTCTGACCTCTCAACCCTGTACACCCTATCATCAGTATGCATATTCTCTATACTGTTCTCTAAACATTTCTCAAGGTTCTGATAAGGAGAATTTGTTTAACAATCAGGAGCTTCTTTTGTTGGTGATCATTTTCTTCATTCTCATGATCTTCATGTGTGATTCATGGGCAATATATTGTAAGGAGAATTGAGGTGCTAGTCATTCCTAGGGGTCATAAAGTAGTTGTAGGAATGGAGGCCACCAAAAGACAAATGCACATTGGCAAAGTTTAGTCCCCAGAAGGCCAGATGTACAATTATTATCTCAGTTAATGCATTAGAACTACAAAATGTCTCTTCAGTTTGTCCCATTCACCCCAGTCATTTTTCTTTGGTTCTATTTTGTTGGGTATCAGGAATCTGTATCATACACCCTGTACATATGAAAGCATAATAATTGGCCAGGGCTCAGAGAAAAGGCAACTGTATGGGCAAAGGAAGGCAATTAATAGTAAAATATTGGTAATAAATTCTACTTTTTTTTTTTACAGAAAAATATGCTGGATTGGTTGGCCTAGAACCTGGTCTTCGAGGGAAGACATTCATAGTTCAGGTAATCATTGAAAAATATTACATGACCTTTGCTGCTGATATAATTATAGGCTGTTGTGTGGTTATCAGATTTTTTAGCTTGGATGCTCACTTGTGATAAATGTAAACATGGTGTGCAGGAGGATGCAAATAATTTATAGTATTATCCTTCAGGGTTCATGAACATTAGGGTGTATATTAATTATGGGTATATTAATTTTCAGTAGAAGAGGTAGTCGGGAGCTGGCTCAACCTGCCAGATGTTTTTTGGGTTTCACTGCCATTGTAGGAAACTATTCAGTATTTTTTTAGGTTTGTCTTGACAGTTTGCCGTTATCTAGTTATAGCCCTGGGGAGTGAGAGGCACTGTTATGGGTGAGGATTAAGTGTCTTTACTCCAGAATGAAGTAAAATGGTGCAGCCAGTGCTTGAATGCAAATCTTTTCAACACATCAACCATAAGACACTTTTTCTCCTCTATTGTTGAACGCGCCAATCATTATAGCCATACTGATAAGTATGCAAGTTTTAAGTGCCATAAGGTCATACTGAAACAGTGAATGGCATTGAAGGCACTCAGATCAGCAATACTCAAAGTCTGAATATCCTTTGCAATTGACCAGGGAATATCCTTTGCTATTGACATACAAGCTACTTATGCAGGAATTGTACAAATGAGTTGATATCATTGTTTTTGTGCTATATTATTTCATTGTTTTAGTAAATACTAAAAGAATTATTTGCCACAAAGTTGTTGGCTAATGGTGATTATTAAAAACTGGATCATTGGATAATGCAATTCAAGACTTTTTATTGGCTTAGCCATTATGGTATATGAGCCAATATACCATAATCTACAAATATGGCAAGTGTACGCATCAGCTTAAAATCAAAAGGGAGCTAAAAAATCAGGTTTTTTCTTACAAAATAATAATTTCTTGGGGAATTTTTAATAAAACAATTATTCCACTCGCGCTTGTTGGATATGAGATGATTATAGCCAACGAGGCGCTATGCGCCTCATTGGCTATCTATCATCTCATATCCAACGCGTGCTCGTGGAATAATTGTTAAATATTTACTCCAGCTCAATAGATGTCTAATACACTATATAGCCACTTCCACTTTGGTGAAGAGTTGTTAAATAGTTCAGTAATTTATGGTGCTTAGATTGCATGTCTTCTTTTTAATTTTTACAGGGATTTGGTAATGTTGGTCTTCACACCTGTCGTTATCTTCACCGGGCAGGGGCCAGATGTATTGGGGTCATGGAAAGAGATGGAAATCTCTTCAATGCTGATGGAATTGACCCTAAAGAACTTGAGAACTATAAACTGGTATGATTCATCACTTTTACAGGCATTAAGTTTTAGTGTAAGTTTTGTTTTTGGAATTTCCTTGGCAAACACTTTTTACTGTTTCCTTTTTTCTCTAGGACAATGATGGCTCAGTTAAAGGTTTCCCAGGTGCAAAGGTATGTAAAATGCTGTTTACAAAATACCTGTGATGTCTACCCCTATGTAAGATTTTAATCTTTTTTTCCTGGCTAGTTAACATTTTTGCCAAGAGCTTATCTTAGCTGACTCAAGGAAATGCTGTTCTCTAGACTCAAGCCATCAAATTCCTTAAATAAGGGATAATGAAGCATAGCATAAGGGACATGATTTTTTTATGAAGCAGTTCCTTCCTCCTAGAACATAACCAAGTTGAAATGTTAATTGCTACCTTACCTGAGACCTTCAAAATGGCCTACTGCTTCCCTGTTAACATTCTGGCCACCTCCTGCTGGGTTAGAAAAAGCCTCAAAGACCTGGTACAGTTAACTGGCCTGAGAAAATTTTGAAATAAAAAGTTGTATACACTGATTTTGAAAAATATTCACAATTGTGCAAATCTTTCAGATGACGGAGGAGAACCTTCTAGAAGCAGAATGTGACATTTTAGTTCCTGCAGCCAATGAAAAACAAATCACCCTTAAGAATGCCCACAAAATCAAAGCAAAGGTACTCTCCTATTAGTAGTATTTAATTTACGTATGATGCACGATCCTCGCAGTAGAAAGCGCTATTTATGTAATAGCGAAAATCAGACCTGAAAAAAATCAGGCCTGTATGGGATTCGAACCACTGACCTCTGCGATACTAGTGCAGCGCTCTACCAATTGAGCTAACAAGCCAACAGGGAGCAGGCCGTTAAGTTGATTCTTAATAAACCCGTGATGATAAATCAGATACAATGAATATATGAACTTCATTGAGCTTGTTAGCCCAATTGGTAGAGCGCTGCACTAGTATCGCAGAGGTCAGTGGTTCGAATCCCGTACAGGTCTGATTTTTTTCAGGTCTGATTTTCGCTATTACATAAATAGCGCTTTCTACTGCGAGGATCGTGCATCATACGTATCTACAACCGCAGTTCAAAATATATGAACTTCTTATATTCATTGTATCGGTATTTAATTTACTTGGCTATTATATAATTTTTGGGCTGTTGTGTGGTTATCAGATTTTCAAGCTTGGATGCTCACTGGTGATAAAAGTAATCGTGGTGTGCAGGAGGATGCAAATATAATTGTTATAATCCCTCAGGGTTCATGGACAGTATGGTGATATAAGTTTTCAGTAAACCCTTCAACTCCCATGAGTGACAATGACGCATTTACTCCTTAAAATATTAATACCATTTTATGAAGACAAGGGATGAGAATAAAGAAACAAATTTGGGGATTGTTAGGTGATTCAATGCCAAATTCCTCAAACTAACATTATCAAAATTGTATGGTGGACAGTTAGGAGAATTATTAATGAGGTAGATCTCGGGAGTGAATTGGGTTTATAATTGTCTTTACACGGTGACTACATGAATACCATAGCCTCAACTGGATTTTGTCCCTCTTGATCCAGTGTCTTCCAAGCTTACTGCTAGACCACTTTATTTCTCTTTACAGTTGTTAGATACATCCCTTATAACTTACACTATCTCAATCTTCTGAATAGTTCATTTGAAAACTTTGTCTTTACACGAATAGTAGAAGGCAGAGAACATTTGGCTATGTTTTATTTTCTTGTTTATCTACTTTGTATTTTCAGGTCATTGCTGAGGGAGCAAATGGACCGACCACGCCTGAGGCAGAGAAAGTTCTGATTGAAAATAAGAAACTCGTTATTCCAGTAAGTTTACGACAAAATAGTAGCACAATCTGAAGTAAACTTTGATTTGAACGTCCTGTATTTGTTTAATATTGTAATTACTTTTTTGCTCTAGAGGCATGGTTTGAACTTGGATGTTTTGTATTGTGCCGTTTAGGACTTATACTTAAATGCGGGTGGTGTGACAGTCTCCTATTTTGAGTGGCTGAAGAACATCAATCATGTCAGTTTTGGACGTTTGACTTGGAAATACGAGAAGGAAGCAAATTTTCATCTTTTAGGTGAGCTTGTCTTTTCACTTTAGAATATATTTAATGATGGATCTTTATCATTCATCAAATTTATTTACAGGTAAACAGTTGTATGAGTATCAATTGATTTAACATTGTCTTCGTTAAATAAAATAGTAAAAGATCACTGAGAGCATGAATTGGAGTCTCCTTTCAATCTCGAATTCCCTTCATGAGTAATCTTTCCCTTTTGAAGTGCATAAGTTTTTTTTCTCCTTTACTTCATAAGCTACCAGCGATAGCTTCCTTTCATAGCCATTTAAACACTTTTGGCGACGTCTTTGAAAAGCTAAAAGGGATCAAAGGTTTTAAATATCCTCTCATATACAAATGGATTGTGCAAGTGCTGTTATTTCATAATTTCTCAGTGTTTCTGCATGTTTTTCTCGACAGGCAGCGTCCAAGAAAGCTTGCAAAATCATTTCAAGCAACCCATTCCTATAAATCCATCGGCTGAGTTCCTGCAAAAGATCGCTGTGAGCACTGCTTTTTATTTTGAGTCTTTTTTAATACGCACCACAGGGGTGGATCTAGGGAATGGGTGCAGAGGGTGCGCAACTTCCCCTTCCCCCCTTCCCCTCATTTGATGACCTGCGGCTTTTTTATGTCACTAGTATCCTGCAAAAAATCTTTGTTGACGTCTCCTGATTTGTCCTTGGTGGTGCAACCCCTTCTTAGAAAAATCGTCTACATCCAACCAGCATACTCGATTGAGCGGTACGACTTTAAACTGAGACCTGAGATTTGCACTTGGTTTTCCAGAAGGATTTCTTCGCTCCCGAAAATGTAGTGTAGTCTTCTAATTGTCCTTTATAGGGAGGGAGCTTTTACTCCCTTTTTTTCATTATATTGGAGAAAAAAGTTTGCAATTTTTTATTACCCCCTAGGGCGCTAATGAAAAGGACATCGTTCATTCTGGATTGGAATTCACCATGGAACGATCAGCTAAGGTACGTCTTCTCCGTCACTCACTCGAAGTTTTTTCACGAAGTCATGAACTCGGTTGCTGGGCTGTGAAACGAAGGCCCACGTTAAATATTTGGAAAAGTGCGTCGAGTATGTCACATCGAGACTTGTTGGTAACGTTTCTGGGAAAAACAAATAAGTAGAAAACCAAGTCCACTTTTGGTCCGGTTCGACATTTTGTTGTTCTTCTACAAATTTCTACCTTGAATATGTATTTTTTTTAAATTCTTTTTTTTTTTTTTTGGCATTGTGAGCATTTGTGAGGTATCCTTGCAGTTGCTTTTCATGGGAAAGGAGGTTTTCCTCCCAATTGCCCCGGCTGGTATCCAAACAGAATCTGGTATGACCTATAGTGAATGAGAAAAAAGACTGTCAGCAAAAGAAAGAAATGAGCAGGAAAGCGGTTGTCCGTAAGAGTCATGGACTTTGTTATTAGGATAGTTATGGTTTGGAATCCTCCTCGCTTATTTTTTTTCTGCCTTTGATTGGTAAAAAAAGCGAATTTAACTGTGATTTCCTTTTCTTGTCAGCAAATCATGCACTGTGCTAGTGAGTATGAGCTGGGTCTAGACATAAGGACGGCTGCTTATATCGTGTCCATGGAAAAAGTCTACAACACATACACTGTGGCTGGTTTCACGTTTACGTAATCTTCCCGTGACAATATGACCAATGATGAATTCTGAGATAATTTTTCATTAGGCTGAATTGTACGATAGGTATTATAACAGCGCTTACTCCAGCGGTCATGTGCTGACGATGATATTGTGGTAGAGTAATCTAGTTATGATAACGTTCATTCTGTCGCTTTTTTTTTTTTTTTTTTTTTGAAAATTGCTCTACAAACTCATATTTATAATTGAATTTCCCACCATATGATAGGCAGTGAAATGAAAAGGTGCGAAATCCTTACATCAATAAATAGCTGAAAGCTTTTTTCCGTGGTTGTACAGTCAAACATGTTTTTGAGCGGTCTTCCTGTATTTAGCAGTCAGTTAAAGTCCCGAAGTTGTTTCCTTTTAATCACCGTAATTTTCACCTCTATTAAGCGGTCGCGGTTAACTATTACTTAGTCCCAGTGGCCTGTTTTTTATTCCCTCCACCTGTATTGAACGGTCACTGAAAGTGAGACCACTCGAATAAAACTAAGAATACTTTTTCAAGTAATTCGTGACCCATGTTTCTCTCCCAAAATGAGAGTAAGTAGTATTTTCGAGCGAGATTCTATACATTAGGTGGTCAATTATGGCATAAAGAGGCTTTGTTTATCGTTTTTTTTAAGACCCCTCATCTGTGGAACCTGTACTAGGCAGTCGCTCCACCATTTACTGTGGGTGACCGCTTAATACGACGATTCTTTAAATTAATGTTAGTGCTTTGAGCTACCTAAGTTATTCTCTCCCACTTGTTAATTCAGTTGTTCTACTTCCCTGGACACGTCGGCATTCACGGTCATAATATGCGGCGACAAAAGGTACGTGTGCCATTCATGTCTGCCTTTACTAGTTTATTAGAGGGAAGTGCTCGGCGAAAGTAACGAAAATAACTGGGAATGAGTGCACTTCCTTTCCCGGGCTGAGAAGCCTAAGTCGAGTAGCAAGTTGCGCAAACTCAGTTTCCTAGAAATTCAATTGCGTGACTCTCAGTCAACGCCTTGTTTCCGCGATGTCGTTTCGAATGCCTGGAACCGTAAGTTAGTAACAAAATCTTCTTTCAAACAAAGAGAGTAGCAGAACTGGCATTGATTGAAAATGTCCACCACAGAATACAATCATTTGCTCTTTGAAATAAGCGAAAGGATCGACGAACTGAATGCCCTTCAACGTCTTGTTTTTATGTGCCGAGGGAAGCTAGCCTCTGGCAGTGAAAACGTACACGACGCACTAGCACTGTTTAAAGAATTAGAAGAAAACGATTATCTAGGTGTCGATCGTCTTAAACTAATGAAAGAGCTGTTGAAAAGTGTTAAGGAATGGACTCTGTTTGGAAAAGTAAAAAAGTTCGAGATTAAGCGAAAGGAATACAAAGCCTTGCTTGAGAAGATTATTCGTGCACTCGATGAACTCAATGATCTGGAACGGCTGATCACGATATGCGAAGGAAATATACGCGAAGAGAGTGAAGGCAACATTGATGATGTGCGCTCCTTGTTTGAAGAGCTAGAAAAACACGAAAACCTGGGAATCGACTGCCTCGACGTTGTGAAGGTCATTCTGGCAGAAATGGGAAAGACCGATCTTTTAAGGGAAGTGGAAGAGTTTGAAGAACGAAGAGATCAGGAGGATGAATCCGAAGCAAAGAGAGGTATTTAGTTTTCTGTTTTTTTTCAGTATTTGAACAATGGCAATACTTACAGAAGGTAATTTTGTATCATAGTCGAGTTCTGCGTAAGTGTAATTCTACACTTAAATTGACCTCCACGAAATCTTCAGAAGAGAAGGTTGATTTCGTTTAAGTTGTTGCACGGCTGGTTTGGTCGCCAGTGTAGCTGAGAAACAAACATTCCGGTGGACTGAATTTTATTTTGGTAACTGAGCTTAGTGGTAGGCGTTTTTAATTCAGTGTAGTATTTGTGTTAGCCTTAGTTTGTGAAGGTGGGAAGTTAGCGCTGAGTGCGTCTTAATCTACTCGGATAGAAATCAAGGAATGGTAAACATCACCCTTCAAGCGGCTCTTACTTGTGGTGATGGTCAACAAGATTCAACATATGTTCTCTATAGTATACGAAAAGCCCCTTTTAACTATTTTCGTTTCTGTCTTTTACAACCTATGGCTACATCAGCCGAGGCCTAGAGAGGAAATATAATGTTTACGGCTCACTCTACTTCGCTCTTTGGGCACTAGCTAACTGAATTCATGCGATACGAATTGAGAGACCATTTCTTTTGTTGACACATCTGTAACATACAGAAGCCATGTTGTTTATTTCTGACCTTGTGGGCATGCGATACAAATATAAACCGCTGGCCGGTATCGGCCGCATACATTACAACATCTGTTCTTTTATTTGTTTTCATAGACTTGTTTCATCCACCTAGATCTCATATTTGTAAAAATTACTTTCTAACTTTTCAGATATTTTGGATTGAATTGGCAGCAATCGATTGATAGGCTCGTCATGCGTGATATGGGCTTCGCCATTTGCAGCTTCTATTCAGATTTTATGAAAGAAATTGCGATTTCTTTAAATTTGGGACAAATTCATTTATTTGAAACGAATCGAGTAATACTTTAAAAGAAAAACCCAAACCCTAACCCTGATTACTTCCCTAGCCTCGCTTAGAACACCCAAACAAGATTTGATGAGAGGAGCATTACATGACATGCCAAAGAGTGGTTAGGAAGGAGATTAAGATTTAGACAGTAACGCTAACTAAAACTTATTTTCACGCTATACAAGGTTGAATTCACGGACAAAGTAGCCTATCCCAACCTTGACCCTTGATTCGAATAAGAACGGAAGGGAGGCTCAATTGTTACACTTCTCAATGGACAGAGACTGGGCAATAGAACATACTGCTTTATTGCTCCCCATAATCCAAATCTTGGCCCTTCCTGACATTGTAAGGTTCTAAACCTACCAATTATTACAATTATTTTGTGGGACCGCTTTTTTCTATCTAAGTAACATAGCCACAAAGATAATTACTCTAGGTATGTCCTTACAACACCTGAATTCCAAGTCTTTTAGTATAGATATTAGAAAAGTTTGCCCATGCATTCTTAATAGGTGCCTTTCTGACTAGAATGAAATTCTTATGCATATATCTTAACAAGAAAAGTAGACCCTGTACCAGAATGATTTTACTTGTTGTCAACATCTTGATTATTGCTATCACTGTCTTTCCCTTTGAACAAAGTAAAACTTGACTCAAGTGTTCGCAGTTAGTCCTGATTATCCTTTGCCCTCTCCTTCTGTATATTATTTGTATTATTCCTTTTTTCTTTATTATCTCTTTTTTGTATGCTAGCTATTTTATATTTGTAACGGTAGTATACTTAATAAAATAAAATAAGATGAAAGAAATGACTTTATAAAACAGTAAAATGACTGACTAGGCTAATCAAAATTTGCTGCCAGGGTCCTATCTCTTCCCATTTCTTAAATGTCATTGAGATAAGTGAATTAATGGGCTGGCATGTCATCCATTAGTAGGCTGTGACTCTTCTAGAACCTATGAGTTTACTACTTGTGGGTATGATGAATTTTTTCCCTTTGTATATTAACATTCAGTCAAAAGAGGAAGGGGAGAAATTTTACCAAAATAGTGCAACTTTCACTCAAAAAAGTACAATAATTAATATTTTGATGATCCCTCTTTCTAAGGGACCACCTAATTTTATGAGATCCCTCTAAACCTTAAAATTGGTATAAATGCATTCAGAAAAATTGCTGAACTAGTAAGTTACGTGCTACACTAACAGTGTAGGATGAATGCCCAGAAAAGGCGTCAAGTCTCAGACAGCTTTTACGTTGGGCAAGAAGGTTTGAAGTGCACACTTTAGACTTAAACTTGCTGTTTCCTTTATTTAAGAACAAAGAGCTGCTCTTATGTCATCTGTGAGAAGTACGCTATCGGGAGGTGAGCATTTCAAATTTTGTGCTTTTCAGTTTGTTAAAGGTGTCCTTTCTGTCCTTGGGACATAGCATGAAGAGACAATTAGGAAGGAAACTGGTGACTTAAAGTAAAATACCCTCGTTTCTGACGGAAAGCCTGTGCTCCTTACGTCGTTTTTCAAAAGTCAACTTTTTGGAACTAATCACTCGACAAAAGCACAACCTTTCTTATAGCGATGGGTTTTATTGAAAAGAATTAAATGACTAAAATAACTAAATCACTATTCATTATTTTCTACTCATTACTTTCCTGACTTTTCAGTGGTGAACATCAAAACAGTGTTCCAAGTGGTTGCAGGGGGCCTTACAGTCGTTTCAGCAATGGAGGTGTTGAGTCGTTGGTCCTCATTTGATCAACTGGTCGCTGCCGTACAAACCTGTGTTCTTCCAGCTGGTACAAGGCTGGTTCAAATCAGTGATGGCTGTGTGTGCCTCACAGTTCAAGCTGAAAGTTTATCAGCTCTTAAAAGTTTGTGGAAGTTGTATCAGGATGGAACCCTTCAAAAACATCTACACGATTTCTTTGTCACTGACGAGGTAAGAGAACTTGCTGATGGAGAGGATGTGGAGGTGAACGTCACTATTGAGGAAGAGGAATATCAGAAAGCCTGTCTCGACCTCGTGCAAGGGGCTCTAGGTAACTCAGCGCTGCTGTCTGACCTAATTTTAGCGATTTTCTGAGCCCTTATTTTTATGCAGATCGTGTTATGTGTTCGTTGATGCAGATTTTTTCTGCTTTGAGGGTAAACAACTAATAAGAGAGAATAAAACTAAGGGCATACTTGTCTATCGCATATTACAGTGGAACCTCGATTTAACGAAGTGCCAAGGGATTGGGGAAAGTAGTTCGTTATATAGAGGTTCTGTGGCATATATTTTACTGTAACTTTAGCCGCGCTGAAACTGAAGTATCGTTCGTTATACCGAGGACTTCGTTATGTAGAGGTTCGTTAAATCAAAGTTCCGCTGTAATGTAATTGTTGCTGTTCCTAATGTAGAATACGCACCCTACCGGACAAAAGGAACTCCCTTTTTTGGGTTTCCAAGTTTCGTGGGGTTTTCTTGTTAGCCGTCTCCTCTTCTAATCTTTTTCTTAATGTCTCCCGTAATTATTGCGCGGACATGATTGTGCAGAAATGTCTCTCTCTGATACGATTGCTACGGAGAACAGAAGAGTGCTTAGCAAGTAAATTTTAACTTTTGTCCGACCTATCTTATGTGTGATGGATGGAAAAATACAAGTACTGAACTAAGACAAGTAGAAGAAGCAGATTCACTTTCTGTGTGCTCTTATATTTTTCTTAGTGATGTGACTTTTTAACTCAATATTGTAAGCTCGAAATCAGACTCAGACACCATTTCAACAATTTACGTGAGCTTTTGTTTTTCCTACCACTTGCTTCTAGGGTGTTTTGAAGAGCAAATCTATAGAGTTGATAATGTCAGTTTTATAGTTGCCATTATTGTTATTTTACTACTTTTAGGAGGTGCAACGATTGACAATGTTGAAAAAGGAAGGCGAAACTCTGATTCAGCTGTGTATTTCAACGCCAAAGAATTGCCACTGTCGAGAATTCAGTGTCTCGAAACGGAAGTGAAATATCTCCATAAAAGAATTATACTTCTGGAAGGAAAAAAAGATAATATGGGATCGTACGCTTTCGAGGAAAAGGAAATTGCACCTTTAGGTCCACCCGATGAGAATTTTGGTGAGAACTCTTTTTGAAATTCAACCTAAGTGTGGTTTGTTGGTCGTTTGTCTCGTTTTTTTTTTTTTTTTTGTGGTTTTTCGTTTTCATGAAACACTATCCTCGACATTTTGTTTTGATTGTTCTGTTTTTGCCTAGTTGGATTTAACTCATAAACCTGAACATATTCAGCCTCTAAATGAATTTAAGAGAAATTTTTGGGTTTAAAAGAATTTCTCAGGGAAGTAATAACAAGATTCTCCAGCCTGTTATTATTATTGTTATTGTTATCACTGCTCTAACTGTGAGGTCATCTGTCGTAGATTACAAATCATGGGACGCCACGAAGATGGAGAAAGACACTACAAAGGTGAAAGGATCAGAAGGACGCCATAGTGAACTAACTATTAAATCAATGGACACAGAAAAAATGGATATGGTACAGAGGTATTTGGAGAATGTGCCAGAGAAGTGCAGTGTGATTACCGATGCAAGTGACAGCGGTTTGGGAACACGCACTGCTGTGTCTGAAGAGGAAACAGAAGACGGGAGAGGTAAAACTGATTTATTCTTCGTTTCTGTTGTTATTTTTAATGAAACAATGTCGGTAAATGGGTAAAGTAAATGGGCATTGAATCGCAATGCATTAGAAAATTTCGCGCTCTGATTTGGTTTTAAAGAAGAGGAGAATAGTTTGTTTATTTGTTGCCATGAAGCGACACTCTTGGTCTTTGCCGGTAGAGAAGTCCAACCGTATTGAAATGTTTCTTATCGTTCTTTTTTCTTTCAACCGTATTCAGATCCCAAAAGACTTTGCCTTAGAGATCTGAGGAAAGAATCAATTAACGAACTGGATAGGAGACTTGGTGTTGATAGAGTTGGGTCAGAAAGGGTTTTTCAGTTTTTCGGTCTTAAATCGGGCTCCAAGTCTTACAGGTATCGTTGTGTTTCTCGGATTGCACAAAGCTTTCCTGACACTCCTGTTGACCTAATAAGGCAATGTTTCGAGGCTCTGCAAATGTACGATCTTGTTGATCTTCTGGAAAAGGCGGTGAAACCAATTTCACTTCATCCTGTCCTTTCCCCAGAAGAACTACAGACTTTACGGACTGATAATCTTCCCACAAAGTGTCACAACAATGTGGTGGTATTGGTAGTGAATGACAGTACGGACAACGTCCTCAACCAAAAGATTGAGGCATTCTTTAAAGAATTGAATTCGCAGAACGTTGTCACAGTGATTGAATCTTCTTCCTCAAAAGAAAACCGCAAGGCACTGAGTGATTTGAAAATGAAGCGCATGCAGAAGGAAAGACTTGTTTTAGAGGCAAAGGAGTTGATATCGCCTTCTAATTATATCAGAAGAAAACAAATGCAGTGGAAAGAACCTTTTCACAGCAGTCGTACTGGGAATTTTTTTCGTAAAATCGAGAATGACGTCGAAGAACTTAGCAAGCAGATTGAAATGGACAAACCGCTTATGGAGAAACTACTGAGAGAGACTGAGAAGGCCAAGACGATCACAACATCTGCTATGGACAACTGGATTCAGAATCAAGGTTGGTTTTAAAATACTGTTTAAGCAGGAAAAGGTATCAGCTGTTAAAAATTGTTCATTATAACAAGGTTTGAAACACAAAAGAAAATACGGCGAGGCTCACACATCCGGGAGTAATTTGAAAATTTCTGGTTAACAACAGCTAAGTAATTGACTCACTGAATAATCATAATGACGTGAAATGACATTTCGTTTCTATTTTGCTAAATTAAAACAGGTCACACACCTGAACCAAAAGAACTGCGTATATTGAATTTTAATAGGCATTGATTTAATTCTACAGCGTGATAAGTGTATCTTTATTTCTCACTGGCTCAGTTAACAGTCCTTGTCCAGGACAATGAATGAAAGGTAATGCAGTGAAAAATTAATAAGTGACACAAATTCGTAGTCAAGCTTTTCGGCTTCATGTTGTCAGCAATTGCTTGCTTTTCTTAGTCTATGTTCTTTTTATTTACATTTTGTTTTTTTTTCGTTCTACAGAGAAATTCACCGCGATTGTTTTAGTGTTCGTCATCGATGAAAGGAAATCAATTTACAATTATGATGATCTAGCAGAATGCGTGGCGTCCAAGTTAACATCGCTTCCGCATCACACGAAAGTGGTGGTTGGTGCTCCTAGGAGCATAATCATTGATAAGGTTCCTGAGATTCTTTCTGTTGGTTCTCCAGGCATGCCACTTAAATCTTCGATCTATAATTCGATGATCGAGATTTTCTTCAAACGATACCATCAATTGGATCTCATTTCAATGATGAGAGAATTAAAAAGAACTTGTCCAGAACTAAATCCAGAGCGACGTATGGATGTTATTCGAAGCAATCTTTCTACTCTTCCAAGTTTTGAGAAAAGAAAAGCACAGGAGCTCGAGCAAAGCTAATCATATGTGAATTAAACGGAACACTATTTGAATAAGAAATAATCATCTACAACTAAGAAGGTACAATAAGGGACCGGTCATCCGGTCATTAGGTATCGCCTAGGGTGGGGGATAGACGATTTTGGTTGTGTCACGATGATCCTGATCCCCCGAAGGCTTTGTAATGTTATTATGATCCCCTTTTCATTGGCAGTCAATAAGCAGTCAGTTTTGCATGGTCCCCTTTACACTCTGTTGGTAACGACTGATCCCCCTCCGTTACCCTCCTGGAAACCTAAAATCCCCCAAAAACCTTACACCCCCTTCCCAGGGGATGGTTCCGGTCTCCAACTGACTGTTAAGCTCCTTCCTAAAGTTGTATTTTCCTTGTTTTCAAGTACCGAGGAAACTGTGACTTTAGATTAATCTTATCTTTGAAATATTTATTTTTTCTTGAATTAGGGAGGAAATGCTATTTACATTCAGAGATGTTCATCATGCTATTGCGAAAAAATTTATTTGCAAAAGCACGACAAATAAAACCTGGGTAGAGAATATACCTGAATCTTCATTCTAGGGAATATTCTCGAAATTTTTTTTTCATAATTATCGCCTAGTTGATATGAATTAATGTTGACTCTTTCCTAGAGCTGAGTAGTAGAGCGGCGGAGGTATCAAAACGCAAAAACTCGAAGAACTCAAGCATGAGCGTACGCAAGCTAGTTTTCTCTGTACTGGCATTTACGTCTTTCTTCCGCTTCGGCGCTTTATTCGCTGTGTTGCCTCTCTAAGCAAAGAAGAGAGAGAAAAACCTCTAGTGTCTTAAGAGGTTGTCTTTTATTAGAAAAACAATTGTCGATAGCTTTTTAGGGTAGGTACAGAATTCATTTAGCAGACATTTATCACACGATGTAACCGTGCATCCAAAGTTGATCATTACAAACAAACAATAGTTGAGATAAATATAAGATAGCAACAGATTATGATGCAAAATTCTGCTTTGGAGACTAGTTTAGATGTGTTAATTGGAACTTTGTAACAGCAAGGCAACAATGTTTTGTAGAAAATGACTTAGTGCTTCAGAGTTTTGTATTTATGTTTTGTATGAATTGACATTTGCGAAAAAGGCGTTAATTCCTTTAGATAGATTTCAAAGCGTATTTTCTTCTAGTCTTCTAATCACGAATATTGCGTTTGCGAGAGAGTAATCCACGAACTTCGAGTTGAATTTGAGAGTCCACAAAAGCTTTAAAAGCAAAATGAGGACAGTTTTAAACAAACTCAATTCAACTGAGATATCGTAATGATTTTCGTGAGATTTGAGCATTCCACCTTTCCTTCATTTCCCCTCCTTGTCACGCTGTCGTCATTTTTTCCCAGCGTGCTCTGTTATTGCATACATTCTTTCTTTCGCTACTTATTACCACTAAATAAATGGCGTGATTCAACAAGGGTATCCTTAACACTGCATCACTCTTTCTGCTACTTTAAAATTCACAGTTGTCGTGGACCACTTTCATAAATGACTGCCGAATTAATATTCTTTTGTTTAAATTTAAATGAGCCTTTCTGGCCTCGTTGTCCAGTACACAATTCAATAGAATACATTATCTCAAGCGAGGTCAGAAAGGCTAATTTAAATTTAAACAAAAAGAATATTAATCCGGCAGCCGTTTATGAAAGTGGTCAATTTCGTAAGGAAATTTTTTAGCGCTCTCAATCCACAAATATCTTTTGCGGCAGGCTTAACCTGGGTTTCAAAGTTCTAAATTATATCTCAGAGTAACGTAGAAAAGGAACATAATGCGAAATATATATGAATGAAATATATACATTGGACCTTCTAAATCCTATCGCGACATTGGGTTACAGGAGCATTACCAGAAACAATAGTAGACCTCTGAAGTAACTAAACCTCTTTCCTCAATGAATTTGCGCATGGGAGGCTGGGAACGAAAATAGGTTTATATGAATTGATATTGACTCTTCCCTAGAGCTGAGCGGTAGAGCTGCAGAGGTATCATGACGCGAAACTCGAATGAACCCGAGCATGCGCGCACGCAAGATAGTTTTTTCTCTATTGGTATTTACATATTGCGTCTCCGATGCTTTGTTCGCTGCGTTGCCTCTTCGAGCAAAGACAAAAGAGGAAAACCTCTAGTATCTATAGAGATTGCCTCTTATGGGTAAAATATTGATCAGTAGCTATTTAGGTCGTGAGGTAGATGGGTAGGTACTGAATTTATATAGCCGACATATATTACACGATGTTACCGTGCATCCAAAGTTGATCTACACAGACAAACAACAGTTCAGATAAATATAGCAATACTAGGTAGGAACAGATTTTGATTCAAAATTTAGCTTTGGAGATTAGTTTAGATGTGCGAACTGGAAGCAAAAATGATGACAACTCTTTGCAAGCTTAAATGACTTGAGTTGAAGTATCGTAATGATTTCCACGAGATTTCTGCATTCATCCTTCCTTCTCCTCCCCTCATAGTCTCGCTCTCTTTATTGTTTCCCATCGCTCTTTGTTATATAACGTATTTTTTGTCCTTTCGTTACTCTCTGCCACCACCATTGTTAGTGCCCCTCGGTTTCTAAAAATAAATTATTAAGTCGCTCTTTAGGAACATTTGAGTTCTCGTACTGTGCATGTAAGAGGACTAATCAATTTTATAAATATATTTGATATCAGCTTTGATAGATTTTAACCAATATAGGATATTTGACAGGAACTGTAGGTGGTTAGGACTAAGCCAACTCGGAAAAAAAAAAAGTACGAAGGAAAAGCGAGAAAATTCGGTACTTTTTCATGCGTTTTACAACACTTTGCAATTTGATCAGACTACGTATCACAGCCGACCGAGAGGGATGAAAATTTTTACAGAAGCCATGTAATTTAGGAAACAAGGCGGGACCACAACATCGGCTGAACCCATTTCCCTGTTCTGCGTAATCAGATCTAGAGAACTTACGTCGTCGTTATCTACATCGCTTTCAAAGTCATCGTCAACGTCGCTCTCATTTTCACTCTTTTGGTAATCTTTGTCTGATTCACTGTACCCTCCGGTATCTAATTTTTGCTTCTTTCTCGTCATTTTTCGTCATTTCATCATCTACGAGGTTCAAAGTATTAATGGTTATTACAGGCTTGTCAACAAACATTCCACTAGAGGAGGAAATCAATACTGTTTACTAAATAAATGGAATAATTCAGCAATAACATCCTTACCACTGCAGCATTCTTTCTGCTACTTTAAAATTTATGGCGGTTATAACATTTAAAGAAACATTTTTTAGCGCTTCGTAATCCCTAAATACCTTTTGTGCAGGCTTGATCTGAGTTTCAAAGTTCCAAACCTCTTTCTTTGATGAATTTGTCCATGGGAGGCTAGGAGCGAAAATGGGTTTATACAGTGCGCAAGTGCTGTTTTCTAAGAAATACTGACGTGCGTGACTAGTATTTGTGTACAAGTTTGGCCTTGTTTTGAACGGTTCTTGTGATACAAAGTAGCGTGGCCTGCTCATAGTGAAGAGTGTGACACACATGACATGTCTGCCATAGAATATAGTTATTTACTGATTGAAATAAGTGAAAAACTTGACGAACTTAGTCCAATCCATCGTCTTCTGTTCACGTGTCGAAAGTATCTGGCATCTGGAAGCGTAGAAAACATTCAGGATACCCTATCGTTATTTAAAGAATTGGAAGAACAGCAAAATCTGGGAATTGATAATCTGGTGGTTATCAAAGAGCTGTTAAAAGGTGTCAGAGAATGGTCGCTTTTTGGAAAAGTGAAAAGATTTGAGAAGAAACGGAAGGAATACAATACCTTGCTCGAGGAGATAATTCGTGTGCTCGACGAACTCAATGATCTGGAACGGCTCGTCTCGGTTTGCAGAAGAGAGTTATCTGAAGAAAGTGAAGGCCTTATTGAGGATGTTCGCTCGTTGTTTAAGGTACTCGAAAACCAGAATATTCTAGGTCTTGATCGTCTGGATATTTTGAAGGAGATCCTCACCGAAACGGAGAAAAAAGGTCTACTAAAGGACGTGGAAGAGTTTGAAGAGCGAAGGAATAGGGAAGATGAGTTTGAGAGGAAGAAAGGTATTTGTTTTGTAATTTTTGCCGGCTGTTGTAGAGTTAATGCTTTGAAAGCCTCGATCGATAGTTTCCTCAAGTTTCTCAAACAATAGTTCCGTACTCTGAGATTAGCGTAAACAAAGCGTTTTTTCCATGATCTGTCAAGGTGTTCAAGATCGCTTGGCACTTCTTAATCGACCGAATATGTAATGGTCCGGATTAGCTGGGTTCCTTCGATTGTTCAAATTGACCAAAAGTGTAGGACTACTGGTCATTTAGATTTTTGAAAACTGTGAACGGCTGCAGGTCATTTGGCCACGGCGTAATGAATATGAGTTGCTCGAACGAATTTACTATATCCGTAATTTGCAATTTCAGTAATCCAACAGTATTAGAAATTTCCTCCTCAATTTTGCTTTCACGGTATATCCCACATGCTTCTCCGGTCCTGTAGGAGTAAGATTTCAAATTATTGGTATATTCTGCTTGTGGGTATACCGACGAAGAAGTCCATTTACAGGTGTCATTCGATGCAGTTTTTCTTCCCTCCACAATCTTAGAATTAAACCAACGGCTCGTAACCTGTCACGACCTAAAATAATTGTTTTCACATGACTAATATCTCCGTACTTGAGTTAGCCAGAAATAACACTGTACACTCCGCTGTTAAACATTGACTCTTCAACTGAGACAGTGACTCCTTTCCATCACCTGAAAAGAGTTATGGAAAGCAAACCCAGGGACTTTATGATAACTACATGTTATGAATTTTGTTTTGATATCGGCAAACAATTCGGCTCTTATGAATTGATGATTTACTCCCACCAACAGTTACGAAATTCGCTCACTTATGTAACTATGAAATCTGGTTTGCTGACAAGTGTTCGTACAAATTGCACGGGACCAGCGCGTCTAGATGCCAACTTGATCGCAAGAGAGTTTCTTTACACGCCTAGGGAGATTCTGTCTTATTCCACAGTCCTGTGTATTCCATGATCAGCTGACTTTCAGTTTGTTTTGTTCTAGCACAAGCAGCGGCTCTTGCATCATCCGTCAGAAATTCACTTACTGGAGGTAAGGTGCTACAAATAGCTTTCTATATCTTGTAAGATATTTGGTTTTGGGGCTCTTCAACGCGACTTTGATATGGACTACCAACATTTTGCATTCCCGAGTCGATCAGGGGTAGATAGTAAAGCACGTTTTGTATCCTCAAGCTATCTTTCTCTGCCCTTACAACAACTGAACTCATATGTGTAGCGATTAACTCCTAATTAATTGGGGCTCCCTGATGGTCATGGTCCCATAAACGTACGTAGCTAATAACTCATTCTTATTTTGTTTTGTAGTGGTAAATATTAAGACTGTATTCAAGTTGTTTGCTGGTGGGTTAGCAATCGTTTCTGTTACGGAGGTCTTGAGTGGTTGGTCCTCATATGATCAGCTTGTCGCTGCTGTACAGAGCTGTGTGCTTCCAGCTGGTACAAGACTGGTTCAATTCACAGATGGCTGTGTTTGCCTCACAGTTCAAGCTGAAACTTTATCAGCACTTACAGACTTGTGGAAATTATACCGAGATGGAACCCTTCAGAAACGCCTGTACGATTTCTTTGTCACTAATGAGATTAAGAAACTAGCCGAGGGGGAGGATGTTGAAGTAAATGTGACCATCGAGGAAGAAGAATATCAGAAAGCTTGTCTCGAGTTGATGAATGAAGCTCAAGGTATTTCATGTTGCACGGTTGGTTTCTTGCTACTGTCGCCTGCCTTCTTAGGTCAGCTTGAACGATTTTAGCGTTCAGTCGATGGATGAGTGATAGGTCTTGAGAGGCTAGTGCCAGTCGTGATAGACTTCACTGTAGGGAATAAACACATTTATCAAAAGTTAACAAACGGTCAGAGACCTACAACTAATGCTACAGTGTATATCTATGTGCTATGTTGTTTCGTTTTATTTTTCCTATCGTAACCATGGATAGGATTCTTCAAAACCTCTATTTTTTCACACCCCGTTTAACATTCGTCAGGCATACGAATTCACGATCGGAGGGAAAGGAAGTTTAGGGAAGTGAATCATAATATCGAATGCATATCAGACAGAAAATTGCAACTTTTATGCAAGGGGTCGTTCTTGTTAAATGCGTTATTCTTTACCCCGTTCAACAATGCGTGACTAATTTTGTATGAGTTAGATTTGACCCTATGTCAAATCATCTACTTAAGATTTCTTCTTCTTTCGACTTTCCTCAGGGCTGTGGTCTAAAGCTCTTAGGCGACTCAGGAATCTTAGTTTTTTTCATAAAAAGCATGTGCTGGGCACCCTGGATTTCACTGTTTCAGAGCAATGGGCTCCCTTCAATTTTTCTTAGAGCACAGCCTGGCTTCCCTCAATGTTAAATTTTTTCTAATTCCTTAAAATGTTTTTCTTTTAATATAAAATTTGGGAATCTGTGACTAGCTACACGCCATGGACTTCATGGAGTTAATGATGAGTTCTATTTGTAACTGATATTGATATATCTTCGATACTTTTGAGAAGTTAGCCAAAAAAAAACACCTTTTCTGAGGACAATTCTTTGATCGCTTTCACCGACTCTGTCACCCTCCAATCATAACACTAAGTAGTGATTTAGCATGCTGTCATTGTCTTCGCAAACACTAGTTCTTTTTTTTCTTTTGGTTAGCTTTTTTGTCAGTTTTGTTTGTTCTGTGTTGTAGAAGTTGAACTCACTGGACGAGAGGAGCGAATTCGGAGAAACTCTGATTCAGTTCTATATCCTAGCCTCAAGGAGGAACTGTCAATGTTAAAGATCAAACGCATCCAAACTGCATTTAATCAGAGAATGGCAGTTATAGAGAAAGAAATTGAAGAAGTTTCCCTGAAGGTCTTTGGAGATCACACTCCTAAGAGGCAGCGAACCATAATCAGGGAAATATCCAACGACCTCGAAGGTAACGATGCAAATAATGCATGAATACACATCACAGCTTACCTGAAAGCTTAAAATTGATCTGAAGTAAATAGAAGAATACGAGTGTAATTCTTTCTTAGAGACCAAAGCACAAGAAAATAGAGGAACTGAGGAAAGACTCGAAGAGCATCGATTGTGGCAACCCAGTAAGGTCGAGCCAATGGATATAGAGAAGCTTGCCTTAGTACAGAAGTATCTAGAAGATGTCCATGAAACTCGTAGTCTGACGACTGAGGCGAGTGACAGTGCTCTGGGTACACAAGCCGCGGTATCTGAAATTGAAACAGAGGAAATTAGCGGTAAGTTTGCTCAAACGCTAGATTGATTTTAGATATATTTGCCCCTTACCCCCTAGAGCAAACGGCAGTTTTTGAAAATTCTTAAATGCAAACTCGGTGTTGATATACAGTATACCTTTTGAAAGTTACGAAGGTACACAATTAAAATAGGTCCGTGATGCTTACATGTGCAGCTTTACGAGCTGTACGGGTCATTCATTGATTTGTTGTTATACTTTTAATGACAGTTTATTGCTGCGTTGGCTTCTACATTTGATTTAAAACATTTGTCGACTTTGTAAGCGGCGATAAAATATGGTGCGAGGCAAAAAAACACATTCGGAATCGGCGGGAACAATTGTTTGAATATCTAGATTAAAACTGTCCCGTCCTTCAGGCGTCAGCGCCAAAAATGCTCATGCGAGTAAAAAAGATAAAGCCCCTTCAAACCACTTTCAGGTGAATCTTTAAAAGCACTGAATTTGTTTACATATAGCGTATGCGCTCGATTGCTGCCAAACGTTAATCGGTGTCAGTGACTTTAATTAATATATTATCTGAATTCTCCAAAACAATTTGTTCCTTTGAGAAACGTCGAACGAAATTTTGAGATCTTCCTTAAGTACACTTCCGCTTATTGTTTGCAAGTCCCTTGAATTTGGACACCATAAATTTCACAACAGTAACCGAAGGGATTCAATGACTGTCACAATAAATCTTCTTTTGAAGTGAACAGTACCTTCTGTAAGATATGAGTGTTTTTATAGATAAGCGTCATTCAACTCGTGTGTGTTTGCCATACCAGTATTGTTGTTCATTTATAAGTGTACATGCGCTTTTCTCTCTCTCCAATTGACAGGTGTCAGATCGTGACAGATACATATTAAATTTTTTTTTTTAAAGTTTGCTAGAAGCCTTTTAAGTTACCTTTACTATTACACAAATGAACATTTTTCGGTGAAGTCTTTCTCTTTAATTTGAATAACCTCTGGTTTCCTTATCATGTGCTCTCGAAAAAATTGTTCAGTGTATGGAGGATCTTTCCACGATTTAGCTCGAATTTGTAGCTCTTAATAATTCGGGTTCTCGTGGCAAGAATTTCTATAAGTGTTGGAAAAAAATGTTATTTACCAGGTCGGTCCCTACTAAGAAAAACTGTAGCCTCTGTCTTGAGTACCGCTTTCGGCCTATGGCCTCGGGCGGTATCCGAGACCTCGGGAACAGTTTCTCCCAATATGAACATTTCGGCTGGTGAGTGACATATTTAACTGATACACGTTTATTAGGAGTTAAATGAATTGGTGTATCTGAAGCTGTCACGAAACATACTTGAGTCACAGTCTAATCAAGTGCAATCAATAAAAAGAACTCTTATTTGCTAGCAATAAAACAAGGAATTCCGAAACAAAATATTTCAAAATGGACTTCATCTTTACATTATACCAGTGGGGGTGCGGCGATCGACAACGCGAGCCCCAAACATACATTGAAGCAGGGGTTAAATTTAGTCAATTTCGGTCAAGAAGAATAATGAAATTGAAGGAAATTAGCTGTTTTTAAGGAACTGAACGTTCACAACAATCTTTGATTACACCTAGTGATGAACTGAATATTCCAGCAACAGCAATTATGAAACTTTGCCACAAGGTAACGAAAAGGAAACAAATGGCCCTCGGAACGAATTGAATTCTCGAATCTTGATAGAAACCAGGACATTCGGCAACCAGTAACAAATGTTGAGACACCTTGAGCAAAGAGTGCCTTTCCCTATTTTATCAGATAGCCAAGAAGTAATTTATTGCAAAAACAAACTTCAACATTGTTCATCGAAGTTAAGTACATGATACTACGTAGCTACCGAAATTGCAAAGGGGGGATGGGGGGATCTACTATGTTGGATCACATGATGAACAATTCTCTCTTATGGTGGTGACATGTCTCAACTCATTTTGCAAATCGTTGTAGATGCTGACTTTGTGAGGCGTTACATTCATCATGTAAGTCACACAAAAACGACATCAACGCTAAAAGAGTTTTTCATTTCGAGCCAACTAAGTAAAAAAAAAAACAAAACAAAGCAAAGAGGAAAATAGTAAGGAAAAATGTTCCGTCCGCCAAATTTTACAAGTACACAGCTTAATGTGATTTACTATTGTTTCAAGAAAAGTTCAGGCAATTTCATAAAATATTCACAAGCTTATAAAACTGTGAATCGAGTGTAACTCTTAGAGGTTAAAGTATATTTTTATTATCGAAAGATTGACCCTACTGATAATGTGTGACACAGAAGGTATTAATAGGAGATTAGTCTAGTGCCTAGGTCTCCCTTTTAGACTGTGTACAAATGGGAGGAAGAGGGGAGTACGAAACGTGTACAGTTATATGAAGGATCCTAAAAAAGGTTCTCCGCGCACACTGTCTCATCTCTTTTGGGCGTTAGCCTTCGAGTGGCTTTAAAGTGTTAAGTTAAGTAGTCTTCCTTTTAAACAAGAAAGTCGATTTGAAAATCTTTTCAAGTGTCGGGGTAACTCAGGCTTTCTGCAACACAGATCATGCAGAAAAGGGTAACTCAGGCTTTCTGCAACACAGATAGTGCAGAAAATATATTCCTTTTTCAGTAGTGCTTACGGGGAAGAAAAGTTGGGCGCGTAACCTAGTTTCTGATTATTTGCGGTACGTGTAATACAAGCTTTTTCACTATTATCTTTAATTGTACTTTTCTGTTTTTTAGAGGCAGATAGACTTTGCTTGAAAGATCTCAGTCGTTTGGTCACAAGTGAACTGAATCGAAGGCTAGAGGCTGATGAAGTTGCGATGCAAAGATTCTCCCGTTTTTTCGGTTTAAAAGGTGATCCATTCTCTTTCTCCTTCCTTCCCATTGAAAAGTACTTTCCTGATACATATGTGGGCGTGCTGAAAGAATGCTTCGAGGTCTTGGGCTTGGCAGATCTCGATGAGATTCTAGCCAAAGTGAAACCACGTGCACTTTGCCCTGCGCTGTCTCCGGAGCAATTGGAAAAATTGCAACTTAGTGATCGTCGCACGAAACACTACAGCAACATGGCAGTTATGGTAGCCAATTTCAGCGAGAATAAAGATACTGCAACAATGATTGAAAAATTTTTTAAAGATCTAAACCCAAAAAATGAAGTACACGATATACAATTTATCAATCTGAAAGTAAAGTATCTAGTGCAGGAGAACATCGGGTGGATGGAGCACGAGCAGGTGTGTCAGATCGCCAGGGAGAAGAAATTGAGACACCGTTTGGAAATCCAGCTGCCTAAATTGAAAAAGAGGATTGAGGGGGAAGGCCAGGAGAAGAGCAAAGTCCCGGAAGAGGGAAGCATTCAGAGAGCAGCTTACTCTCGGCCTTATGGTATTAAAGCGAGGGCGAAAATGACGGCTTCAAAGCTTGAAAGCGAAGAACGTTTCCTTACCGAACAACTTCAGCAGAG
Organism: Stylophora pistillata; assembly: GCF_964205215.1. Lineage (NCBI taxonomy): Eukaryota > Metazoa > Cnidaria > Anthozoa > Scleractinia > Pocilloporidae > Stylophora > Stylophora pistillata. Next base: position 21,239,879 of record NC_142519.1, on the reverse strand, counting down.
TATGCAAGAAATTGAGAAATTTCGAGAAAACATTGAAAGGAAAACTGAGTGGATTAAAGATATTGAAAGGGAGAATAGTAATGCAAGATCAGCCTTGTTAACAGTCATGGACAAATGGATCCAAGGTCAAGGTTGGTAAATTTGTACAAACACAAGGAGGTGACTGAAGGGAAAAATTTTGTTTTCAAGATCTTTCCGCTTACCTCTGCTTTGTTTCTCCTTTAGTGCTTGATTAATCCCTCGCATATGTCCCATTGCAATAGAGAGTTTTCCACCGGTCACTCGGAATATTATTTGTGTGTTGCAACACAACGCGTTCTGGAAGCTGGAAACCTTCGGGAAAAAAACCATACAAAACATTCTTGTGTTCCAATTTTTTCACAAATTAGATTTTTGAAAACGTAATATCTATCAACGAATTTTAATACGTTGTCTTTAAAAAGATGTTTGCAGGTGAAATACATTACCATTACCATAAGAAATAGTAGTAAAAGCTTCTGCGCACATATCAATCTGAGTGGCGGGCGATGGTGGGGGATTCCCAAAACACTGTGACACTTGTCCTCCAGACTCAGTAAAACGTGGTCTTTTCGTGTCGTCAGCGATAACATCTTTAAAGGGTACCAAGGTTCGACTGCGTTCGCAGATTCATCATTTTGGATATTTTTGGTGAAAATTTTAGGCCAATTTCCACGATGTCATTGTGTTTTTTCTTTATTTTGCGCTCGTCTGGTTTACTTCGTTTCTTTTTTTTTTTTATTTTTCTCTGCTTTCCTTTTTTTAGTTTTCTTCTTTTCTAACTAAGTGATACTTTTATTGGTCTTCTATTGCAGGTGGATCCACCTTCATTGCGGTATTTTTAATCGGTACTAACCATGAGGCCAAGTCTATTTTTCAAGGAAGCCTTCATGAATCTATTGAGGAGAAATTGACATCAATTCCAGATCATGGAAAACTCGTGGTGAGCCCTGCTGAATGGGAAAGTATCGGTGAAATTCCCGAAACCCTTCATATAGGATTGCAAATTCCTTACGATTTGCGACTTGTCACGTCTTTCATTGAAATTTTCAAGAAGCGTTGGACTTCGTCGGACCTAATTTCAATGATGAGAGAATTTAAAAGGACTTGGCCGCATAATTTACAATTGAAGGACAATTTGTCTACTCTGCCACGGTTTTAGGAGATAAACATTGTTGTATAGATCATGGTTTACAATCTTTTACTGCTTAATATCAGTATAGACAAAGTTATTGCTTAAACCCCTTATTCTGGGCGTTCAAATGGCAAAAAGGCTGCCCTTCGTATGACAAATTAATCGTTTATACTATTTAGCGGTATTTTATATTGCTTTCCCCTTTTGTTGTATATGGGGAAGGTACGATGGCTTGAGGTAGCATATCTTTCTGAGAAGATTCGTCAGAACATACATAAAAGTAACGCAAACTCAAACTAGCTCCCTCTGCTTTTGGGTCGTAGCCCATGGCTCAGTTCGTGCTACACAACCAGAATGACATGATAAGTGTAGAGAAATGTCAGTAGGAGAGAACATTCGCTGTTGTGCTCTACTAATCTTTTTGTCCTTATGTATTCGTCAGTCTAACGAACCTCACTTTAAGAAGCATAACTTAACTCTGCGTAAATACGTTGCCTACGTCCTTTTTAAATGCATCCTGTCAATGACTCGTCCATCGAACTTCTTCCTCACTGTTTTAGCTCCGCAAATGATGATAGCTAACAAGCAGGGTTTCCTTCAAGAAGGGCAGTGCACTTCAACAATATTTTTTCTACGAGTTTCGTAGCATCCCAATTGCGATATCGCCTTAAAAAGAGATATGCACTAATAAATGGCACAAGAGATAGTTATCGGATAAAACCCGTCTTTGTCAGTTTACAAGGTTAAACTTTTGAACATTTTTGAATAAAACAACTTAATAGATAAGAACAGTATTTTGGAGACGAAAGGGCGACTTAAGTGTTCCGCCTCTTCCGTAAATTACTAGAGTACGCACTTAACCTAGACTAAGGGGAAAAGTTTCTTTTCATTCTACTAATTTATTCGTGTTTTTCTCGTCGCCATGCTCCCACCAATAGCGTAGCTTTCACTTTCTTCATATAAACCCACACACAACCGCAATTCCTCCATTCGCTCTGACGAAGGGCTAACGCTCGAAGCGTCGGCTTTTTAACTCTTCACTGTAGCCAATTTACAATTTCAGCTTAGTGGATATTACCAAATAACTTTAATTAAATTTCCTTCAACTCCTAAATATAAGCATCCATTCTAACTGGGCGTAGAACGATAGGTCAGTGTTTCCGCTTAAAACCAGCTCGAGAACAAAGAGTGCTTGTGCTTAAAACCACCCTAAGCGATGTTTTACCTGGGTGTAAAAACTTGTGAACTAATTCGAAAGTGTGACGCTCAAGCGGAAAATCAAACGAGACTTCGAAAGGTAGTTCAACAATGAATTTTGTTGAAATGATAACTTCAAATCATTGTGACTTAATTTACCAGGAAGGTCTAGCAAACGGGTTAGTCCCAGTGAAAAACATTTGATGGTCGTACAAGCAAACAATTTCCTCTAGAAAAGTGATCCTAATACTATTTACTTGCACTAAAACTAATGAGAAAATATTCATTATCAAGTTAACTTGAACGAAAACTAAGTAAATCATCGTTCACCACAAAGAGATTATGGTGGTTATAATGTTAAAACTTACAATTTCTATTGTTTCCCACCCTTCCCAAAACGCCCCTTTAAACTGGACAACGAATACTAATTGATTGAAGTGTCAAAAAACCTCTCCTCCCCTCTCTTGTTATTAATCCAGTTCCCGGGCTTTGCTCGACTGCTCGCGTGCTAGCCTTGACATTAAGCCTCCTTTGTTTTAAGCGGCTAGAATAGATCATAAACGAGTGAAGCCCACCCTCAAGCAAAAATCCAACTAAAGGTGTTTGTTGTGTCAACGCACGCAATGCAAAACAGTGCGTGACAAAAGTGAGCTACTCTAAGAAGTTCCGTTGGACTAAACAACACGCTCCGATTGACCAGCCTGTCAGAAGCTACCCTACCTTCCCTTGAGCTATGGACACTCATTGAAACTTCAAAACCTCACAGGGGAACCCATTTAGGTATGTCAAGGGCCGTTTAACTTGTTCAGATTAGGTAACCAATCAATAAACTGAATGGATCATCGTTGCACACTACAGATCTGAAGGATTACCATTTCTCATGAAATTGTCGATTCGAATTGAATAAAGGGACACTAGTTTGAATGAGGCAGAACCGTGAATTTGATGATCTACCATAAACTGCATTCTGGCTGGACCTTGATTCATCGTGGAGGCTGCTTATCCCATGATTTTATGCAAGCCATGCCTGAACGGTTAATAGCATGGCATCCTTATGGAACCAGCATATTCATATTATTATTGCAAATAATCAACCTCATTTTATCTCTCTTAAAATTGCTTGCGACGGCTTGTATAGGGCCTGTTTAGCCTTACGGTTAAGATTTATGTGCCTAACAAAACGCCCACCTCTGCCACCTCTCTCGTCGGATTGTTTCGGCTCTTAATTATCGGTGGATCTTCAATAGTACAACTGAACACTCACAGCAAGTGGAAGGCTTTCCTCTCAACTAGGCGATGTACAAGTAAACAATGCTGTCTGTTAGTATCTCATTTCTTTTCTCTACTTACAGCGTTAGAGCACGGTACCAAGAACAATGAGAAATTCAAAGCGGATCGGTGATCGTTGCGAACAATAGTTTTACTTTAGTACCAAGGTAGTAATTCCTGTCGCTTCGGTGAAAGGAACGGAGAAAGGAACGGCGAAAGGAACGTTTGTAATATCGAGGCATCTGCATTCTGCCACTTGATAGACTGGGTCTATCGCCCCCGATTTCGTTTCCAAGCAAATTATCTTGATTCTGATCATGTGTGATTAACGTTCTTAAGATGGATGCTGATGACTTTTTCTGATGGTGTGCAGTCAGTGACGTCTTTCGGAGCCGGATGATAATTCTGAAAGTTCACGCATTGGATACGAAACACAACAAAGAGCGAACATTTTGGCCCAGTTATATAAAGGGCGGATAAAGCTATTTAATGGATAAATCGCTATCTGGCGGATAAGTGATAGCAAAAGTAGAGCGTTGTCTACCGTACAGAGTGTTATCCAGTGGATAGCGTTATCCAACTTTCGAACAATCGGGGCCTAAACAGTTGACTGAAATTCTATTTTCAAGGACTTAAATGGAACAAGTGTCGATAATTTTTCATCACAAATATCTTGATAAATGTCTCTTCAGCTACTTAGACCCTATTCAGCTTAAAAATTGGAATATTAATTTACTTTATTTCATCTATTTATCTCTTAATTAATGATTAATCTTTTTACAAATATTGTACATAGATAAACCCTTTCCTTAATGTTATCTATTTTATTGTTACATAGTCTATTGTTGATGGACCTTCTCTTTGATAGACTTTCATGAAATGTAGATGTAGAACAAATAGGGATATGGAAGAGTAGTTCGCGTGACGACAGTTTTCGTACGTCACGCGAGCGGATGGCGAGTCATGCAACACTACGAGACACAATTCTTCTGCCGTAGTCACAGGGTGCCCACACAAGCGGCATGTCTGGTCATTTTTTCGAAATATAAAGAAATGTATGGGAGAATATTGAAGAGTCGTAATATCGTAAACTTATATCAAGGAAAGTCTATGTTAAAGTGCACATGACCCCTAAATGCTTTTTTCTTTCTTTGTTCTACCAGCCAACAAGTAGAGTTGACCAGATTTGTTTATTCCAAGTTAATAATTAACAAGCACAAAGACTCTATCACTTTAAACTGTTGTTCTGTTCCCTCAAATTTAAAACACAAAATACATCCAATTGAGCTGGTTTTAAGAATCATGGATTTAATTATAAAGCGCTACAAACCTATTGAGCGAAATCGGGTTTCAATCATTAATGTTGCCATGGCAACTAATTCATTCCAAGAAAAGATTAACTCCTTAAAACTTCAACACTTTTCAGTCAAACTGAATTTTGCTCGATAGGTTTGTAGTATGTCATGTTTCAAATAACTGGCAAATTTGGTGTTGTTAGTTGAAATACATCCTGAGAGATTAAAGGGGGCAGCACGATTTTCATGAAAAATCCATATTTGCGGGAAATGGGATTTAAAGAAAAAAGTGTATGGAAATATTGGTCCAAGATGGCTTTTAAACTAAAAACACAGTATGTTGGTAGAAATGTTTCAAAACAAATATGCCCAAAGTTATTTATTGGTCTTCTTAGTATTTTTCCTCTTTTTAGTGCATTCCAAGGTTCTATTTCTTCAAACGCCCCGGCTCCATGTTACACCCTTGGCAGGGATCCTCAGATCTTCATTGCACTATTTAGCCTGTCTCCTGGTAACTCTGTATTTCTTGTGCTGATGTTGCACTCTCTTCTCTGCTTGTTAAATCTCTCTGAATCCCTTCTCCTGGCTTCCATCTTGGCATTATCACTAATAGTGAGCCCAACCTTCTCCATGACAGCATGCTTCGAAGAGGCAGCACCACTGTAATGTAAGGCAGCTGACGAAGCAGCCAGCTGCACTCTCCTTTTGCCATGCCACTTGTGTTTGGGACATTTGTTCCACACCAGGGAGTTGATGGACTCATTAGCATTTTGAGAATAACTAGGTAAGCATCTTGCAAGAATTATTCTTGGAGTGGTATCACTGGAGGGGTGATCACCAGTAGCAAGGAACTCTGTCATGCCACAGGCACACTTGACAAAGACTGAACTGCTTATTCCCATTCTGTTTACAGTGCTCTCTCACACTTCAACTTTACCTTAATGAGAAATTAAAGGAAACAATCTATTAATTTTCTAGTATAAATCTAAATAAATTAGTGGATCATGGATTTGATTTCAAATTTTTCGGCATAATAAGTAGTAACACTATGCAAAAATTTCACCAGGCTTACCTGAGGCACATGGTCCATGAGTATGCATTCAGTTTACAAACTTTCATAGACTTTCCATTGATATCCTTCAGCAATTTCCAGATCATCTGAAATAATTTCATCCGAGGAAGACGTATCAACAGCACAAGCGCCAAGTTTTCGCGAAGAAACCGGGATTGCTGGCGGTGGAATCATTTCGCTGACCGCATCATCTTCACTAACGAACGTGATACTTACAATTCGTTCTCTCGCTGCGCTTGCCGCTGTTTTCGCTTGTTTTTGGACACCCTTTATACTTATTTGAAATACCTTGCTTTAAAAAAGACTGTTATTTCCCCAGCTTCGACATAATTTACCTCGATAATCTATGCTTAGATGAATCCGAAACGGAAGCCCTATTTTTTATTGAATGGTCCGAGAAGAACTGCATGAAAGTCAACTTGACGAAAACATGGGAACTTCTTTTACGAGGAAAGACTTCCAAGACGCCTCCTGAACCACTCGAGATCATAGGAAGGAAAGAAAAACTGAAACTATTGGGTGTTACCTTTGAGCAAGTGCCAGTTAATTGGGACACATATTGATTATCTACTTAGTAAGGCTAGCAGTAGGTTGTATATTTTGAGAATATGTAAATATTATGGCTACCCTATTGAGAATTTGGACTTACTTTTTCAAAGTTTGATTCTTTCAGTTTTTACATATGCTATTGAGGTCTGGGGGTGTGCTTTTTACAGTAAATATTTAAGTAGAATTGATGAGCTCTTTGCCAGGTGTTATAAGCTGGGTTACTGCTTAAAGCAACACAGTATCTTGGATATCCGTTGTAATAGAGATAAGAAATTATGGCAAAGGATCTCTTCCACCAACACTGCGTTGAGCGATCTCTTACCTCCCCAAAGAACACGGCAGTTGAGAACTAGGTCGCATAATTATATTTTGCCTAAGGTTCAGACAAGCCGTTTTAAATCAGTTTTTATTAATAGATGTCTTTTCAATGGTAATTAATACATATTCTTTTTCCTTATTCATTCTATTCATGTTAATTGTTGCACGTCTGTCTGCACAATAATTCTTAATAAAGACCTTTATTATTATTATTATTATTATTATTATTATTATTATTTAACCAGATTATCAACTATTACATTTAACTATCAAATTAAAGACGTTTGATAACACAGTTACGAGTAAAAGTTGACGAAAAATTACCTTGATCGGTAGTTTCCTCTGAGTCAAAATCAGCGTCAAGATTGGCAAATGCTGAGATTTCATTTAAATTTTCACTTAGAGCGGTGCTTTCAGCCTGAGGAAAGTCACATGTTAAGCAGCGCCAGTCGAAAGAGGCACCGGTTTTAACAGCGTTGCGGTAATCTGCCTGCAACACACCTTTATGGCAGGTGCGGTGTTGCCAACGGAGGCACTGGAGGTCCTCTTGACGAGGTCGAACTTGTTATTTACAGGAGATACACATGGTAAGATAGATGGAAGACATCGTATTGAAGATCGCGATTTGTTGTTGCTGAATAAGCTAATACGAGTATCCACAATTGAAGGACCCTCTTATTCACATCCCTAGGATCAAGATACTGACTTCGAACGAAACACGCCATTTGATTGGAGGAGTCGTTAATTTAAGAAAACAATAAGCACTGAAATGGGATGAATGAAATGTCCCACGTCAAATTTACATAAGTTTGCAAATTGCGCGTGGGTTTGAAATAAACAATGAAATAACAATTACTAAAAGTTCGTGCATTTTGCGGGGCTTTGAAATAAACAATGAATAAAAGTTCACACCTTACGCATGGGTTTGAAATAAGTAAACAACAATGAGTGAACGTTCGCACATTGCGAATGGGTTTTCAATAACCAAATAAATAATAATTAGTAAAAGTTCGCACAGTGCGCGTGGCGAGCTTGAAATAAACCCCCATTGACATTAACAAGTAGTCGCCAATAACTTAAAGTTTCGAAGTTTCGTTCCTGGTTTCTTTCCTTTCCTATTTAAAAACGAAGGCGCGCTATAAAAGGAGAGGTGCCTTAGGTACCTCTGGACCATTTGTCAATCAACCGTCGTGTGATGTAGAGCTCTAAGAGTCAAGTCAGCTTGAGCTATAACTAATCCAAAGCAGTGAACAGCGGGCGCATTCCTCAAAATTGTTTTATGTTTTCATCTCAATACAAGAATTTTTGAGATTTGTATTTCCTTTCTCCAATATGTAAACAGAAGGAACACAGTTCATTTCTGTATAATATACTTTATATTTCGACACCCACGGCAGAGAAACGTTCGTAAGAAGCAAATAACAAGAACATTGTTTATTTCAAAATACATGATAGGGAAACGTTCGTAAAGTAAACAGCAAGAGCATAGTTTATTTCAAGGAGGGTGGGTTGGGGGCTAATAGTCCAGAGACAGAGGGCTAATCGTCCAAAGACTGAGGGCTAATCGTCCAAAGACTGGGGCGAGTTGTCCGGATACCGTCTGAATCGGCCTTAGGCGTGCTACAGCGAGGTGGATGGAAAAGTCGTTCTATCCGTCGAAATGTCGGCTATCGAATACAGCGACTTGGTATTTAAAGTCAGTCAGAGACTCGACGATTTAGATATACTCGAGCGATTGCTATTCATGTGCAGAAAGAAGCTAACTCGTGGCGGCAATATCTAGAGTGCTCCGAAGTTCTTCCAGGCATTGGAGGAACAAAATTTCCTTGGACCTGACCGCTTAAAGATGATGAAAGAAGTTTTGAAAGAGCTCAAAGAGTGGTCTCTTTTAAAGAAAGTTAAAAAGTTTGAGAGTAAAAGGAAGGAGTATAAAGCGCTGATGGAAAAGATACGTTGTGCACTCGACGAACTAAATGATTTGGAACGGCTGATCACGATTTGTAAAGGGAAAATATCTGAGGAAAAAGAAGGAAACATTCAAGATGTTCGGTCGTTATTTACATTGCTAGAAGATGAAGAGATTCTTGGAATAAGCTGTCTAGATATTTTGAAGGAGATTCTGGAAAATACAGAGCAAAACGATTTGCTTCATAAAGTGCAGGAGTTCGAAGATCGAATAAATCGAGAAGAAAGGTTTGAGAGTCAGACAGGTAAGCTTGATTTAAAGCCTTTAAATACTATTTCTAGGAAAGATTTCCGTATAACCCCATACCAATCAAAAACAAAGCCGCAATCCCGAAGGTAATCTGTTGCCTTGGCTCTGCTTTCTTTTATCCAAGAATTGCATACATAATGAAGTATGGGGTTATATGGAATTCTTGCCGCCGCAGATTTGCTTGATTTGAGCTGTTGACGAAACAGAAGGAAAGGAAAATTTCACTCACACAGGGCATCAAAACACATTACCATCATGCCAATAAGGAAGCGAATACTCACTAACATATGCCACCCATTATGTTACTTGCAATCGGCACTCGCTTCAATGTTTACGCACCGGAAAGTAAACAATAATTTGCTGTGTGCATCGTGATTTATTAGAAACTTCAAACTTCCCTCAATCACCCTCGATGATTGATTATTTAATGCCGAGGAACAGAAGGAAAATGTACTATTTTAGAACGTGAATGATGCTTTTGTTTAGTCACTGCAATTGGGTATGGACAAAACTTGGGGTAGGCCATGGCCTGTGGCCTACCTTATGGCTTACCCCATGACCTACTGGTGGTCAGATTTTTGAAAGCATAGCATTACTGGAGACCTCTCAACGTTTTCCCGAGGACTGTCTTACCAATGACTTTCTTCTCCTGTTTTGGCGGCCACATTCCGATCAAAATTTCTTAACCTTCTGATAGAACAAGGAAATCGAGGAACAGAAGCCGGATAAACGCAACTTTTTGGCAAACATTATCTTATCAGTTTTCTTTTCAAACTAGTACAACACTGGCTTTTTCTTTGGAAAAGGAAGTAAAGTTTGTGAACTGTTTATGACGGCGATGCGTGCGTGTCCTGGGGTGCTTGTTGGAAATTCAATACTCTACAGCACTTAAAAGGCACTTAAAAAATTGGCCTGGCTCGTAATGTTTGTGTTTTCTTACCTGGATATGTTGTCCGATGTAACACCGTTCATTACATTTTTATACTAGCACTCCAATACGTGTTACCAACTGGCAGCCTGTATGGTGAAGCCCCCATTTTGCATATCCTCTGTGACCACGCAATATTGGCCCCTCCTCTCCCCTCCCCCTTAGCCTACCATTATGGTTGAGTGCTTGGGTGAATGCTGTAATATTTGCATTGTTTCATTCCCTCAGATGTTGAAAATGGTGTTAGCGACCTCTTGGTCATAATACCCTTTTTAGAGGCATAGATACGCCAGCGTATTCGTTCGACTCTTACTGATTTTATTTTTGTTTTTAAAATCTGACTACCAGTATCCCATAGGGTAGGCCATAGGGTAGGCCACAGGGTAGGCCATAGGGTAGGCCATGAAATTTAACTAAGAGATTTTCTTCAATTAGCATAACTAAAAACATCGTAGTTTATGTAGCATGTTCTCCTCGGCCTTTCAAAGAGCGGAGGAAGGTCGCAAACATGTACCTTTTTAAACATTTGCGAAGCTTTTCGAGACTCTACAACGAAAAGGATCGAAGCCACGTGAAACGGAAGGTGTAACAACTTATTAAGGACTTCTGTGCGAACCCATGAATTGGAAACGAAAGGTTTTTTTTTAACCTTTCGTTACTGACCACCTCGATCCTTCATGGTAATAAAAAAAGGCTTGCAAAAGACAAATTTCAAAGAATTTTCTTGGCGTTTTTGATTCTGCATCTCATACAAAATCAACAAAGATCGAGGCCGCGAACAACAACATGCCCCTTGAGCGACCTAGTACTGGGCAGGCCAATCCCAGCTTTAGCAAATTCGCGTTTTAGGAGCTACATGTAATCAGAGTTGTAAATCAGACAATTAAAAAGTCAGTGAGAACGAAGATATAAATACTAATGGCAGCCGATCAATTAAAAAAAAAGGGAAACTTTAAGGTTATCTGCTTTCCCGCTCTGAACAAAAAAATAAAGTTAAAGGCGACGAAAAACAATGGCCTTGCTCTTATAAGCAGCCCATAAACACTACTGGGATATAAAGCGAGTTAACACAACAATTATGTGAGTTTCCATTTCATCTAATCGAACTTTAAAGGAACAGATATGAGTTTTGAACTGCTTTTTGTCAATTTGTATCACTCGCCAACCTACTCTCTGCATTATTCTCCAGTTTTGTGCCATTACAATTACCTCACATCGATTCTTTACAATTTGGCTTGTACAGGGAAGTATTCCATTTGTAGGCTATTTCTTAATTGGAGTATTTATGCGTACCTTGATGAAGTAAAAACAAATTGAAGTAAGCTTCTTTATACTCATGTTCATCAATAGACACTGTCACTTTCATGTCTTCTCCATTCGCAAGCTGCTTAATTTCATCAGTGACTAGGAATTCTTGGAGACGACTCTGCAATGTTCCATCTTTGTAGATGTCCCATAATTCCTTCAAGGCAGCCAATTTCTCAGCTTCTACCACGAAGCGTATAGAACCATTACTAATCTCAATCAGCTTGTTGGATGAAGGTAAAACAACTCTTTCAAAGGTCTCCTGGTAGTCTTGCCAACTGGAGTACTTTTGCAGAGCCATGCCAGTGTTTACCGTTAGAAAAACCACCAGCAATGGTACGAAAATTACACACCAAAGTGATAGCTGTTGGAACAATACACTTAACTAGATTAATATTAGGAAAGGCTAGCTTGGGACAAGTTTCATCTAAAACTTAATGAAGGCGCAATGCAATTTGATTTCCTTATTAAGAGATGTAGTAATGAGTTATTTGCTACATCTGAAGCACTGAAAAGACTTTGAAAACATAACGTTTAGTGATTTTCAAACTAACCTTACCGCAAGGAAGTCTTTGTCTACTGTACTTGAGTCTGATTTTCTCACTGTCCGTACTTACAACTTGATTATAAGTCTATTTTCCCCCTTTTACTCTTACACAATGGTATTGTAACTCTTAAAATACACGTTGATTTTACCCGTCATACAAGTTATATCTGTTAAGTGTCGTTCGGGTGCTGAGGAAAGAATAAATCGTTTCCAAGAAAAACTTAGAAGGATGGGCCGTAAAGGAGAGTCAAAATGTCTACTATTCGAACCAGTCCATATCTAACATACCTAGTATATTGTTCTGTCGTGTACGGCGGTAGTCTGATAGTAGAAGCGAGACTGGTCCTGAGAAGGACTATTGTCGGAAGTGGTTATTGAAGTGTAAACAACATTTTTGGAAGTCATTATCGGAGTCGGGCGAAGAGTTCTTGTCAGTCGAATGTTTTAAGACGCGTTTTTTCATAGCTGGCAGCGCCCGTAAGAGATATTAAACGAATCCGGTGTTCTCATTGGCTCCTTACGCGGGCAAGATGAGCCCATCTTTTCCTCTCGGGATTGCCTACTGTGATCCCGCGCAAAAAAGTTCGTGTAGCAGAGAGTCTAAACAAATAAAATATAAACGACTCTCGAGGTTTCAATGTGCTACAAACACAGTTGACTCTCTTTCCGAACTCTCGAAAAAAAATGTCAATTTTGAATCTCATTAAAACGAAATCTTTTCGCTTTATAGTGAATCCTTTCTTATGAACTGGTTGGTTTTCCTACGATGTCGTTGGCTACAAGACTGATCCCGCAAGCTCATTGAGAAGACTCCCCTTAACATGTGTTAGCTAATACCAGCACCATACCAACCATTTGCTCGCATTTACTTTACAAATGAACCACACCTCTGGAGGATCGAAACTGACCTATCATGATCAACTTATTCAACTCGAGTCTTGCACACAGTCCTTCTCAGGACTACAGTTTTTGTACACTCACCCTGACGATCCGACTACAAGGGTTCAAATCATGTAGCCATGACTTCAAACTATTTACTGCACTATTATGTTTCATGTTCGAGAGCACAGATCAAAATACAGGTGACAAGGAGTAAAATGATATCACTTTGTTCCAGAAACAAATAGTGTTGATACAAACTGAGTGTTCAGAGGGCGGGGGTGGGGAGGGGGGTTCAAATGTATTTTAAGCTAGAAATTATATGCAGCTATGCAAGTTCAGAAATATTTCACAAAAAGGTTTGGTTGAATTGAAATGAGAGGAAACTACTGGTACTTGTTTAGTTATAATGTCTCACCTCTTTTTAGGTTTTCAGCCAAAACCAACACAATCCCCACTGACCACGCTGATAAAAAAATTTTTATTTCAACTTGACAGTAATAGTCCATCACTTAAGGTACTTGTGTAGAAGCAGCCTTACAAAACTTCCTCTGTCAGACTTTCTATCATTCAGTTTTAACAGGTTTATTTAATCACCAGCAGAAACTTCCTATCTTTATTTTGGAAAATGTTTTGCCAATCTTTTAGCATCTGTTAACTGCGTGCTCTTCACGTTTGAATTTTCTTCCATCACATTTATCACTTCACAAACATTGGATAAAGGCAGCCATTTGAAATTTAGTGATCCTGCTATGATCACCGTATGCAAGGAGATCATAGTAAGATATGACTTCATCCCTAATCAATCAGAGCATGTGTGCATCCCACACAAGCAATTGTACTACTGGTAAAAGGATTTATTGTCTTACAAAATGATCAGTAAATGCATGTATTCAGTTAATCTTTCTAGGTACATTTGCGATAATAAAAGGCAGTTATATCAACTTTATGATCCCCTTAAACTGAGTTTTGAGAAATTCTCTCCTTGTAGCACACAAATACATTAACATATATGTCCTCTCTCTGGTTCTTAATACAACAGAAATACAAAAATGTGTGTGTATGCAAACAAATGAATGTAAATAAACCAATACATGTATTTGCAGAGATAATACTATGAATACCCCACATAATTGAAAATTGAAGCGCAGCCAGGATGAGACATATTAAATAAAGTGAAAACGTTCTCTGGCCAATAGTTTTTGAAAAACAAAAACTTTCGGTTGTCGATCTACAGCCTTCCACGGGTAAAATATGAAATCTAAATTGGTGAAGTATATATACAAAAAAACGAGATAAAGGTGATAAAAAGAACAAACTAAAAATATGGAAAGGGTGTTTCAAAAGAATGCTATATACTGGTTAGGAATCGGCTTAGAGTTATTGTCTGCATTCTTGATAACAGAGGTGTGCCAATTAGCCTCTAGAGTTTTTCTAATACAAAAAGAGCATGTTTTTTCAATAGGTGGAACCTTAAGAGATTGAGAACTCAAACTGTTATGCTGTCATAGCTTCCTTTTATCAATGGTGTTAAGCAACCGCTAAGAAGGATTCTTTGAAAGCACGATATTCGAGTTGTAAATTGGCCCTTTAAGTCTTTGCAACAAGAATTCCGTTCTCCTAAATGCAGACCATCTATTGAACACCAGCCCAATGTAGTGTATAAAATACCCAGTGCCAATTGTGACTTGTGTTATGTAGGTGAACGGCCGTTGCTTTGAAACCCGCAGAAAAGAACACATTAAAAATGTAAAGACATGTGCTGATGGGTCAAACATTGCAAAACCTACGTGGTTAACTCATTCGATCATCACATTGATTTCAATCATTCTCGGGTTATTGACAAAGGCTCTTTTTGTATTAGAAAAACTCCAGAGGCTTGGCACACCTCGATCTATTATCAAGAATGTGAACAATAACTCTAAGCCGATCCCTAATCAGTACAGCATTCTTTTCAAACAACGTTTTATCTGTGGAAGGCTGTAGATCAACAGGCAAAAGCTTATGTTTTTCCAAAATTCTCTGTATTTTAATACCCCACATTATGTTAATTTTATAAAATGTGTAAGCAATCCTGAGATATGTAGGTAATGTTGGTACTGTTTTACAATGAGAGTGATATCAGTAATGTCTCTATGGCTCAATATAAAGTGAAATACTTTAAATAAATACTGAACTAGAAGAGCAACTGTTTTGTTCTCAAAAAAATAAGCAATTCCAATAGGCACCTTGTATCCAACCTGCAACAGATTTCTCACAAGCAGCTGCTTCACCTGAAATATGAAGACAAGTAGAACCTAATTTAAATATTAATCCTGCCTACAGAAAATGCATGTAATGAGTAATTGTTGTTACATATTACATAGGTTAGCTACCTCGTTCATACCCTGAGTTGTAACAGAACAGGATGCAGAATATGTTAAGACGAAACATAATTTAAAGCTACAATTACTTAAATTATTGAAAGTAAATAGGTTTCCACATCTCTACAGTTTTACCATCTACTTCACACTGCCATTGATCTTTTTACCAACTGACTAACCAAAATGGGGTAAGATTGGCCCATCATATCTCTTTAACAAACATATGGTGGCCTTTTATTATTCTGGCAGTTCTCCAAAACAGAGAATGGTTAGGAGCACATTCAAGGAAAGTGTCAATACCAAAATCAACTAGTTTATTTCTGCAAAAATACCATAAAATGGTTGGAAATTAAATACTAGATGTGCAATTTCATCTGTCTGGCTGCTAAGGGGTCACAGTACTCCCTATTTACTTCCAAACCAGCCAGTGGGCCCATACAAAATGCGTTACACCTATCAGACATATCCATGTACACATATATATACTGTACCAAACCAATTCAAGAAAGAGGCTGACTTCTTCATGATTTTGTGATAAAAAGTATTTATATTGGGTCAAGAGCAGAAAGATATTGGTGAACTTTTCCTTGAAAACCATTCCTATAATGGTAATGGTTTATCTTTACAAGAAAAATTGGTGTCATCTGCAAGAAGGCAGAACTCAAATTTACTTGAAGAAGGCAATGTTATAATGTCATTCAGCCAAAAATGAACAATAAACTGAGCTTTTCAATTCCCGCTAACTATAAAGTTCGATCGTCTAATGCGCACATGGCTTCCCGTGTTCAGGGTGCCCGTGAAGTCATTCAGGGGTCCCTGAGGGGATCCCCAAAGGTTTCAATATTACAACAGGCAAGACATATAATATACAATTATAACAATAATTGTGGACTAAGAAAAGATCCATGAGGTACACCACATAAGTGCTACCACCACCTTTTTCGAGATCTGGTTTCAATTTGCTTTGTGGCTTGGAATCTCCCTGTTAGACATGTGGAGAGTCATGATACCTTGTATTTCATAATGATGTAGTTTACAGAGCAAAATATTGTCGCCAAAAGTGTCAAAAGCTTTTCATAAATTAATAAAAATGTCACAAGGAAATAATTTTTTGGCCATTTATTTTTGTATTTTGCCAACAATATCTGATAGTGCATATGTTCTGTAGAGCAATGTTTACAAAACCCACATTGGGATGGACATAAAATTTTAGCTTGATAGTAAAAATTATTAATCCTATTATATACCATTTTTTAAAAATGTCTGTTAATGTTAGTTTCTATGATCATGTTCAACACCATCAGGAACTATCTTAGCATGTTTTAACTTTGATGGATAAGTATCTTTTTCAATGGATAAATTCATAATACTTGCTAGTGGGTTTGACAGATCTACTATATTTGAAGATTTTGACTTGAAATGAGTACAATCCAATATGGGCCTTAGTTATCTGCAGTGACAAGATTTCACATTGTATTTCATCATGTGTGAATGAATCAAAGGAAAATTAGGAGGCAGAAAGGTTGGTAGACATTTTAGAAATCTTGCTTAGATTACAGAGTGGCATTGCTGATGCTAACTTAGGTCCCACTAATGCAAAGTTTGAGTTTAACGCATTGGATATACCCATGCGGAATAAACTGGGTCAGTTGAAACATTTCTGTCCTCAAGATCCCTTAACAGAAGATACCAGTATATATGTATTGCGTTTAGAGTTATTCTTACTTTTATTTATTAAGGAATTTATTCCTTGCCAAATTTGCTTTGCATAATTAAGGTTAGCTGTAAAGGGATGAATAAAATAAAGCTTACATATGATACTCATAATATTACCACCTGATTAATGAGGATATTATCTATGAGAGTTGCTGAGCCACTATGTATCCTAGCTGGTTTATCAATCACAGGAGTAATGGCATAACTTTGCAAAGAAAGCAGAAAATTATTAGGAAATCTGCAGCTCAAAAACAACAAAAGCATTTGGTCTGCAGCCTCATGCTTTCATCAGCTTTTTCGTGTTTGGAAACCCTGATGAAACCCTTGCACTCGTTTTTGAAAAAGCATGTCAAAAGTACTATATTCTTAACAGCTAAATCAAAATACTGTTGAAACTTCTCAGGAGAATTATGTTGTCTGTATAAAATTCCACATTTAACCTTTTTTTTCATTTTCAAAACTGAATTTTAATCCACATTGCTTGATTATAGATTGATACATTGAAAGTTTTTTCTAAGACTATAATTGAAAATTATGATCATTTAAATAAAGATTGCAACCACCCCCTGCAGAAAGAGGCATTGGAACATACTTAAAAGAAATACCCAGGGATATTTAGTTTGAAAGTAAGATAATTTCTGCTTGTAATTTATGTATCTCAGTTAAACCAGTTATACTTATATCTATTTCTAACTCATGAGGCAAATTATTTCAGAAGTCTTCAAGATTCTCACTCAGGCTCTTGATATTATTGTGAAGGAAAGATAAACAATTTTCTCATTCAAGTTTTTTGGTAAATTCTGCATATTTTTAAGGAGAATAGTATTTGCAATGGATTTGATAGCGCAAAACATTACAATCAGGGTTTATGTTTGGATTATGGGTGTTTGACTTAAAAAAGGTCAAGGTCATAAATGCTTGATAATCGTTTGAGACAATTCCTAGTAGGTAGAGAGTAGGATGCAGAACCACCCAGATATACGTTAACCTATAAACACACATAAAATTCACCAAAAATCGCATGCAAGTGCAATAAAAAAAAATCTTATATGTAAGATACCTGTTCATCAATCAATGTTCACCAAATTGCCCGAAAAGGGAAGAGAAACATTATACGCAAGTTACCAGTAGTTCAAGTTTGTTTAAGACTCGCTGGCTGCAAGTGCAGATAGACAAAACATTCCGAATGGCAAGAAATGAAATTGTGTCAATCAACCCATTGATCCTGAACACTGAAGCGAGCGCCAATTGCAAGGATGTGAACAAAACGTAGGGTAGGCCATGGCCTACCCTATGGCCTACCCTGTGGCCTACCCTATGGCATACTGGTAGTCAGATTTTTAAAAACAAAAATAAAATCAGTAAGAGTCGAACGAATACACTGGCGTATCTATGCCTCT
Organism: Stylophora pistillata; assembly: GCF_964205215.1. NCBI lineage: Eukaryota > Metazoa > Cnidaria > Anthozoa > Scleractinia > Pocilloporidae > Stylophora > Stylophora pistillata. The sequence continues at coordinate 21,221,673 of NC_142519.1, read as the reverse complement.
AAAAGGGTATTATGACCAAGAGGTCGCTAACACCATTTTCAACATCTGAGGGAATGAAACAATGCAAATATTACAGCATTCACCCAAGCACTCAACCATAATGGTAGGCTAAGGGGGAGGGGAGAGGAGGGGCCAATATTGTGTGGTCACAGAGGATATGCAAAATGGGGGCTTCACCATACAGGCTGCCAGTTGGTAACACGTATTGGAGTGCTGGTATAAAAATGTAATGAACGGCGTTACATCGGACAACATATCCAGGTAAGAAAACACAAACATTACGAGCCAGGCCAATTTTTTAAGTGCCTTTTAAGTGCTGTAGAGTATTGAATTTCCAACAAGCACCCCGGGACACGCACGCATCGCCGTCATAAACAGTTCACAAACTTTACTTTCTTTTCCAAAGAAAAAGCCAGTGTTGTACTAGTTTGAAAAGAAAACTGATAAGATAATGTTTGCCAAAAAGTTGCGTTTATCCGGCTTCTGTTCCTCGATTTCCTTGTTCTATCAGAAGGTTAAGAAATTTTGATCGGAATATGGCCGCCAAAACAGGAGAAGAAAGTCATTGGTAAGACAGTCCTCGGGAAAACGTTGAGAGGTCTCCAGTAATGCTATGCTTTCAAAAATCTGACCACCAGTAGGTCATGGGGTAAGCCATAAGGTAGGCCACAGGCCATGGCCTACCCCACGTTTTGTCCACACCCAATTGCAGTGAGTAAACAAAAGCATCATTCACGTTCTAAAATAGTACATTTTCCTTCTGTTCCTTGGCATTAAATAATCAATCATCGAGGGTGATTGAGGGAAGTTTGAAGTTTCTAATAAATCACGATGCACATAGCAAATTGTTTACTTTCCGGTGCGTAAACATTGAAGGGAGTGCAGATTGCAAGTAACATAATGGGTGGCATATGTTAGTGAGTATTCGCTTCCTTATTGGCATGATGGTAATGTGTTTTGATGCCCTGTGTGAGTGAAATTTTCTTTTTCCTTCTGTTTCGTCAACAGCTCAAATCAAGCAAATCTGCGGCGGCAAGAATTCCATATAACCCCATACTTCATTATGTATGCAATTCTTGGATAAAAGAAAGCAGAATGCAAGACAACAGATTACCTTCGGGATTGCGGCTTTGTTTTTGATTGGTATGGGGTTATACGGAAATCTTTCCTGGAAATAGTATTTAAAGGCTTTAAATCAAGCTTACCTGTCTGACTCTCAAACCTTTCTTCTCGATTTATTCGATCTTCGAACTCCTGCACTTTATGAAGCAAATCGTTTTGCTCTGTATTTTCCAGAATCTCCTTCAAAATATCTAGACAGCTTATTCCAAGAATCTCTTCATCTTCTAGCAATGTAAATAACGACCGAACATCTTGAATGTTTCCTTCTTTTTCCTCAGATATTTTCCCTTTACAAATCGTGATCAGCCGTTCCAAATCATTTAGTTCGTCGAGTGCACAACGTATCTTTTCCATCAGCGCTTTATACTCCTTCCTTTTACTCTCAAACTTTTTAACTTTCTTTAAAAGAGACCACTCTTTGAGCTCTTTCAAAACTTCTTTCATCATCTTTAAACGGTCAGGTCCAAGGAAATTTTGTTCCTCCAATGCCTGGAAGAACTTCAGAGCACTCTAGATATTGCCGCCACGAGTTAGCTTCTTTCTGCACATGAATAGCAATCGCTCGAGTATATCTAAATCGTCGAGTCTCTGACTGACTTTAAATACCAAGTCGCTGTATTCGATAGCCGACATTTCGACGGATAGAACGACTTTTCCATCCACCTCGCTGTAGCACGCCTAAGGCCGATTCAGACGGTATCCGGACAACTCGCCCCAGTCTTTGGACGATTAGCCCCCAGTCTTTGGACGATTAGCCCTCTGTCTCTGGACTATTAGCCCCCAACCCACCATCCTTCAAATAAACTATGCTCTTGCTGTTTACTTTACGAACGTTTCCCTATCATGTATTTTGAAATAAACAATGTTCTTGTTATTTGCTTCTTACGAACGTTTCTCTGCCGTGGGTGTCGAAATATAAAGTATATTATACAGAAATGAACTGTGTTCCTTCTGTTTACATATTGGAGAAAGGAAATACAAATCTCAAAAATTCTTGTATTGAGATGAAAACATAAAACAATTTTGAGGAATGCGCCCGCTGTTCACTGCTTTGGATTAGTTATAGCTCAAGGTGACTTGACTCTTAGAGCTCTACATCACACGACGGTTGATTGACAAATGGTCCAGAGGTATCTAAGGCACCTCTCCTTTTATAGCGCGCCTTCGCTTTTAAATAGGAAAGGAAAGAAACCATGAACGAAACTTCGAAACTTTAAGTTATTGGCGACTACTTGTTAATGTCAATGGGGGTTTATTTCAAGCTCGCCACGCGCACTGTGCGAACTTTTACTAATTATTATTTATTTGGTTATTGAAAACCCATGCGCAATGTGCGAACGTTTACTCATTGTTGTTTACTTATTTCAAACCCATGCGTAAGGTGTGAACTTTTATTCATTGTTTATTTCAAAGCCACGCAAAATGCACGAACTTTTAGTAATTGTTATTTCATTGTTTATTTCAAACCCACGCGCAATTTGCAAACTTATGTAAATTTGACGTGGGACATTTCATTCATCCCATTTCAGTGCTCTTTGTTTTCTTAAATTAACGACTCCTCCAAACAAATGGCGTGTTTCCTTCGAAGTCAGTATCTTGATCCTAGGGATGTGAATAAAAGGGTCCTTCAATTGTGGATACTCGTATTAGCTTATTCAGCAACAACAAATCGCGATCTTCAATACGATGTCTTCCATCTATCTTACCATGTGTATCTCCTGTAAATAACAAGTTCGACCTCGTCAAGAGGGCCTCCAGTGCCTCCGTTGGCAACACCGCACCTGCCATAAAGGTGTGTTGCAGGCAGATTACCGCAACGCTGTTAAAACCGGTGCCTCTTTCGACTGGCGCTGCTTAACATGTGACTTTTTTCAGGCTGAAAGCACCGCTCTAAGTGAAAATTTAAGTGAAATCTCAGCATCTGCCAATCTTGACGCTGATTTTGACTCAGAGGAAACTACTTTTGAGAAGTTAGCCAAAAAAAACCACCTTTTCTGAGGAGAATTCTTTGATCGCTTTCACCAACTCTGTCACCCTCCAATCATAACACTAAGTAGGATTTAGCATGCTGTCATTGTCTTCGCAAACACTAGTTCTTTTCTTTCTTTTGGTTAGCTTTTTTGTCTGTTTTGTTTTGTTCTGTGTTGTAGAAGTTGAACTCACTGGACGAGAGGAACGAATCCGGAGAAACTCTGATTCAGTTCTGTATCCTAGCGTCAAGGAGGAACTGTCAATGTTAAAGATAAAACGCATCCAGACTGCTTTTAATCAGAGAATGGCAGTTATAGAGAAAGAAATTGAAGAAGTTTCCCTGAAGGTCTTTGGAGATCATACTCCTAAGAGGCAGCGAACCATATTTAGGAAAATATCCGACGAGCCTGAAGGTAACCATGCAAATAGTGCATGAATACACATCACAGCTTACCTGAAAGCTTAAAATCGATCTGAAGCAAATAGAAAAATACGAGTGCGATTCTTTCTTAGAGACCAAACCCCAAGAAGATAGAGAAACAGAGAAAGGACTCGAAGGGTATCGATTGTGGCAACCCAGTAAGGTCGAGCCAATGGATATGGAGAAGCTTGCCCTAGTACAGAAGTATCTAGAAGATGTTCATGAAACTCGTAGTCTGACGGCTGAGGCGAGTGACAGTGCTCTGGGTACACAAGCCGCGGTATCTGAAATTGAAACAGAAGAAATTAGCGGTAAGTTTACTCAAACGCTAGATTGATTTTAGATATATTTGCCCCTTACGCCCTAGAGCAAACGGCAGTTTTTGAAAATCCATAAATGCAAACTCAGTCTGTGTTTATATATTGTATACCTTTTGAAAGCTATAGAGGAACACAATTAAATTCGGTCTGCGATGCGTACATGTGCGGCTTTTCGAGCTGTACGGGTCATTTATTGATTTGTTGTTACACTTTTAATAACAGTCTATTGTTGCGTTGGCTCCTTCATTTGATTTAAAAACATTAGTCGACTTTGTGGGCGGCGATAAAAATATAGTCCGAAGCAAGAAAAAAAAAAAACATTCGGAATCGGCGGAAACAATTGTTTGAATATTGAGACTAAATCTGAAGTGAGAGGCAATTAACCGTCCGTCAGGCGTCAACGCCAAAAAAAAAAAATAATAAAAAAAAAATAAAGACTCATGCGAGCAAAAAAGACACAGCTGCTTCAGATCAGTCACTGGCAGATTTATGGCAGATCTATTTATGGCAGATCTTCAAAAGCACTGTGTTTGTTTACATTAAGCGTGTGCACTCGATTGCTGCCAAATGTTAATCAATGTCAGTGACTCATTAATTTAATATCTGAATTCTCCAAAACAATTTGTTCTCTTGTGAAACGTCGAACGAAATTTTGAGATCTTCCATAAATACTTTCGCATATTCTTTGCAAGTCCTTTGAATTTGGACGCCATAAATTTCATAAAAGTAACCGGAGGCATTCAGTAAGTGTCACAATAAATTCCCATGCATGTGTCTAGCTAAAAAAAGAGTCTCATGCGACTTCAGTTTTCCTGTGGAAGAAAGACAAGATTTGCACACGCCATTGCAGAAAAAAAAAAGCAGACTCTCACACCTCCAAAACACACATTTTAATTCACTTATAATTTAACTTTCCATGATATTTAACACTGAACAGAGATAAATCTTTGCTGATTAATCTTCTTCAAGGAAGTGAACCAACAATACCTTCTGCAAGATATCTGAGTGTTCTTTACGGTAGAGCGTCGATATGGTCATTGAACTCGTGTGTGTTTGCTATACCAGTAGATACCAGTACTGCTGTTCATTTAGAAGTGTACGTGCGCTTTTTTTCCTCTCCAATTGACAGTTGTCAGATCGTGACAGATACATAGGAATAAATGTTTCAAAGTTTGTTTAGAAGCCTTTTAAGTCATCTTTACCATTATATAAATGAAAATATTTTGGTGAAGCCTGTCTCTTTTAATTGAATAACCTCTGTTTTCTTTATCATCAACTCGCTAAAAAATTGTCCAGTGTATGGAGGATCTTCCCAAAGTTTAACTCGTAATTGTAGCCCTTCATTATTCGGGTTCTTTTGGCAAGCATTTCGACAAGTGTGGGAAAAAAAATGTTATTTACCATGGTCGGTCCGTTTTGGGAAAAACTGTGCTCTCTGTCTTGAGTACCGCCCGAGACCTGAATCGCAGTCTAATCAAGTACAGTCAATAAAGAAGAGCTTTATTTGCAAGCAATGAAACAGGGAAATTCCGAGAGAACATATTTCTCAAGGGACTCCATCTTTTCATTATACCAGTGGGGGTGCGGTTATCGACAACGCGAGCCCCAAACATACACTGACTTAGAGGTAAATTTCGTCAATTTCGGTCAAGAAGAACAATGGAATTGAGGGAAATTAGCTGTTATTTGAGGAATTAAACGCTTCCAAATAATCTATGATTATATCTAGCGATGAAATGAATATTCCACCAACGGCAATTGTAAAACTTTAGCGCAAAGTAACGGGAGGGAAACAAAGGACCCTCGGAACGAATTCACGAATCCTGACAGTAACCCGGGCATCCAGACAAATTATGTCTGCAACCAGTAACAGAAATGTTGAGACACCGTGAGCAAAGAGTGCATTTCCCTACTTATCAGATAGCCAAGAAGTAATTTAGTGCAGATAATTTCTGGTTTGAAACCTTTAATTTAGTTCATCGAAGTTAAGTACATGATACTGGCTAGCTACAGTAGAACCTCGGTTTAACGAACCTCTTAACAACGAAGTCCTCGGTATAACGAACGATACTTCAGTCTCAGCCCGGCTAGAGTTACCGAGTAAAATGTATGCCACAGAACCTCGATATAACGAAGCTTCGATATAACGAAGCTTTGATATAACGAACCAATTTCCCCAGTCCCCGTTGGCAGTCGTTAAATCGAGGTTCCACTATACCAATATTGCAAAGGGAGAATGAGGGGATCTACCATATTGGATCACATTATGAACGATTATCTTGTTTGGTGGTGACATGTGTTAACTCATTTTGCAACTGGTTGTAGATGCTGACTTTGTGAAGCGTTATACGCATCGTGTAAGCCGCATAAAAACGACATCAGCACTGGGCTCTGAAAGAGTTTTCATTTCGAGCTAACTAACTTAAAAAAAAAAACAAAAACAAAAACAAAACAAAAAAAACAGGGAGGAAAAACATAAGGAAAAATGTTCCGTCCACCAAATTTCACAGGTGCACAGCTTAATGTGATTAGGATCACATTATGAAAGATTATCTCGTATGGTGGTGTCTTGTGTCAACTAATTTTGCAACTGGTTGTCGATAGATGCTGACTTTGTGAAGCGTTATACGCATCGTGTAAGCCGCATAAAAACGACATCAGCACTGGGCTCTGAAAGAGTTTTCATTTCGAGCTTACTAACTTCAAAAAAAAAAAAAAAAAAAAAACAAGGAGGAAAAACATAAGGAAAAATGTTCCGTCCACCAAATTTCACCGGTGCATAGCTTAATGTGATTTTAGTCTTAAACCTTATTCAGGGAGCAGATCTTTACTGTACTATTATTTCGTTAAACGTTCAGGGAAATTCATCGAATATTCACAACCTTATGAAACCGTGAATCGAATGGAACTCCTAGAGGTCAAAGTATATTTTTTATTGTCGGCAGAAGAGAACGATTGGCCTACTGTTAATGCGTGAGACAGGAGTTATCAAGAGGAGATTAGTCCAGTGCCTAGGTCTCCCTCGTTCTTTTAGACTGTGTGCTAATGGGAGGAAGAGGGGAGTACGAAATGTGGACAGTTACATGAAGGATGGCTCTTCCTCCACACTGTCTCATTTCCCTTGGCGGGTGGCTTTTAAGTTTTAAGTGGAGTAACCTTCCCATAAACGAGAAAGTCGGTTTGAAAATCTTTTTAAGTGTCGACAAAACATAGGTTTTCTGCAGCACGATTAACGTTAATGCAGAAAATAGATTTGTTTTGTAGTTGTGCTTACGGGGAAGAAAAGTTGGGCACGTAACCCAGTTTCTGATGTATTTGCGGTACATCAACACAGGCTTATTCATTGTTGTTTTAAATTGTACTTTTCTGTTTTATTAGAGGCAGATAGACTTTGCTTGAAAGATCTCAGTCGTTTGGTCACAGATGAATTGAATCAAAGGCTAAGGGCTGATGCTGCTGCGATGGAAAAAGTCTCCCGGTTTTTCGGTTTAAAAGGCAATCCATTCTCTTTCGCTTTCCTTCCTATTGAAAATTTCTTTCCTGACACTTCCGTGAGCGTGTTGAAAGAATGCTTCGAGGCCTTGCGCTTGGAAGACCTCGCTGAGATTCTAGCCAAAGTGAAACCACGTGCACTTTGCCCTGCGCTGTCTCCGGAGGAGGTGAAAAAATTGCAACTCAGTGATCATCGCACGAAACACTATAGCAACATGGCTGTTTTGGTAGTTAATATCGGCAAGGAAAAAGGTTTTGCAACAATGATTGAAAAATTTTTTAAAGATCTAAACCCAAGAAACGAAGTATGTGTAATACCGTTTACCAACCTGGACGAAAAGTATCTAGTGCAGAGGAACATCAAGCAGAAGGAGCGAGTGGTGATGTTCGAAATCAGCCAGGAAAAGCAACTCAGAAATCGGTTAGAAATCCAGCTGCCTGAATTAAAAAAGAGGATTGATGGGGAAGGTCAGGAGAATAGTAAAATCCCGGAAGAAGGAAGCATGCAGAGACTAAATCTGCGGATTTATCGGCCTCATCGGAAAGCACCGGTTAAATTAGAGTCACTTATAAAGATCGAAATGGAAGAACGCTCTCTGAGAGCAGAACTTGAGTACCGCGCAAAAAATATTGCGAAATTTCGAGAAGACATTAAAAGGGAAACTGAGTGGATTGAAGATATTGAAAGGGAGAATAGCAATACAAAGTCCGACTTGTTAACTGTCATGGACAAATGGATCCAAGATCAAGGTTGGTAAATTTGAACAAACGCTAGGAGGTGACTGGGAAAAGATTTTGTTTTCAAAATCCTTTCGCTCACCTCTGCCTTGTTTCTCTTTGTGTGCTTTATAAATCCCTCGCATATGTCCCATTGTAAAAGAGTCAGTTTTTCGGCGGTTACTCAGAGTACTATTTGCGTGGTGCAATACTACGCATTCTGGATGATGGAAACCGTCGGTAACCGTACAAAACATTCTCTCTATCCAAATTTTTCAAATCAGATGTTTGAGGATGTATTATCTAATGATCAACGAATTTTGATACGTTGTATTTAAAAAGATGTTTGAATTTGAAATACGAGACCTGTTACCATAAGAAATAGTATTACAGGCTGCTGCGCATGTAACAATCTGATTGGCAGGCTATGGTGTTTTTTAATCAGGAGGGAGTACATGTAATACAAAATGATACAGAAATATCCATCTAAACATCAAAAGTTTTTTTGTTGGGAAACTGATTTATTGTGGGTATTATATGTCTTATATAATAAGATGGAGGCAGTAGCAATGTCACAATTCAAGAGTTTGTTTCAATAGTAGATTCAAACAAGTAAGCTCTTTTCCAGAGACATAATTTTTTGCGCCAAGCCAAGCTCTTCCCCAAGCGTGAATCCCTCGCGCTAGCCTTGCTCGCTTGGGAAGAACAAAGATAGACTCTGAACGTTTATAGGTTGATATGCAGACCTTGACTTATTTCACTCCCTTAAGACCTGCAAATAAGTAATAAGATATTGATCCATTTCAAAAAATGCAATCAAAGGTGGGATAGCTTGCAAATGGCATGCCTGCAATGCTCCTCCGTAGCACATTGATTCAATTGACTTTCGTATGACTTCAGATGCAAAAGATTTGGCCCAATTGCAATATAGTACTTCTCACTGTAATGACTGCCTAAGTACTCGTTGCAAGGCGCCTAGTTTTATTTAGGCACGGGGATTTCCAAAACGCAGGGATTCCCAAAACACTGTAACACTACCAGACTCAGCGGACCGTGGTCTTTCCGTTTCGCAAGCGATAACGTCTTTGAACGTTATGGTTAGGTTTTACATTTCTGGCGGTCGCTTACGGAGGTTCGATTGCGTCCGCGGATTCATCATTTTGGATGATTGTGGTGATAATTGTAGGATAATTTTCATGATGTCGTAGTTTTTTCTTTATTTTGCACTCTTCTGGTTTGTTTCGTTTTGTTTTGTTTTTCTTTGCGTTTCCTTCTTTCAGTTTGTTTCTTTTCTAATTCAGTGATACCTTTATTGGTCTTCCATTGCAGGTGGATCTACCTTCATTGCGGTATTTTTAATCTGTTCTAACCTTGGGGCCACGTGTTTTTTTCAAGAACGCCTTCATGAATCTATTGATGAGAAATTGGCATCAATTCCAGAACATGGAAAACTCGTGGTGAGCCCTCCTGGATGGAAAACTATCGGTGAAATTCCCGAAATTCTCCATATAACGTTGGGGCAATTTCGTCACGGTTACGTCAGGGAAGGGGAAGACTACAATTCGCAGCTTTTCACTTCATTCATTGAAATTTTCAAGAAGCGTTGGCCTTCGTCGGACCTGATTTCAATGGTGAGAGAATTTAAACGGACTTGGCCACATCATTTACAATTGATGGACAATTTGTCTACACTGCCACGGTTTTAGGAGATAAACAAAGAGATTGTTGTATAGATTATGATTTATAATCTTTTACTGCTTAATGTATGTATGGACAAAGGTATTACTTGAACACTTTTACTCTGGGCGTTGATATGGACGTTCACATGGCAAGAAGGCTGGCCTTCGTATGACAATTTGATTTCTTATACTATTTAGCTAGCGGTATTTTATATCGCTTCTCCCTTTTGTTGTACGTGGGAAAGGTATGATGGCTTGAGGTAGCATATCTTTTCGAGTGGATTTGTTAGAACATACCTGAAAGCAAGGCAAACTCAAACTAGCTTCCCTGCTTTTGGGTCGTGGGCCATGGCTCAGTTCGTGCTACACAGCCAGAATGAGGTAATGAGTGTTTCTGTGAATGCTCATTCTGCCAGAATGAGGAAATAAGTGTAGAGGAATGTCAGTAGGATAGAACATTCACTGTTGTCCTCTACTAATCTTTTTTGTCCGTATGTATTCGTCACAGTCTACCAAACCTTGCTTTGAGCAGCATAACATAATTCGGCGTAAATACATTGCCTACGTCCTTTTTAAATGCATCCTGTCAATGCTCCACCATCAAACATCTTCCTCACTGTTTTAGCTCCGCAAATGACGATAGGTAACAAGCATGGTTTCCTTCAAGAAGGGCAGTGCACTTCAACGATATTTTTTCTAAGAGTTTTGTAGCAGCCCAATTGCGATATCGCTTTAAAAAGGGATGTGCAGTAATAAAAGGTACAAAAGACCGGCACTTATCGGATAAAATCCGTCTTATTTTACAAGGTTAGACTTTTGAACATTTTTCAATAAAACAACTTAATAAATGTGAACAGTATTTTGGTGACGAAAGGGAGACTTAAGTGTTCCGCCTCTTCCATTAATTACTAGAGTACGCACTTAGCCTTAATTTAATTCTCTTCAACTCCTAAATGCAAGCATCCATTCTAACTGTAAAAGGACGTAGAACAAGAAGTCAGTGTTTCCGCTTAAAACTAGCTCGAGAACAAAGAGTGCTTATCCTTAAAACCTCCCTAAGCGATGTTTTACCTGGGTGCAAAAACTGGTGAACTAATTCAAAAGTGTGACGCTCAAGCGAAAAATCAAGCGAGACTTCGAAAGATAGTTTAGCAATCAATTTTGTTGAAATGATACCATTAAGTCATTGTGACCTAATTTACCAGGAAGGTCCAGCAGACGGGTCAACCCCAGTGAAAAACATTTGATAATCGTACAAACAAACAATTTTCTCTAAAAAAGTGATCCTAATACTATTTAATTGCACTAAAACTAATGAAAAAATATTCATCATTAAGTTAACTTGAACGAAAACAAAATAAATCATCGTTCCCTAGAAAGAGGTTATCGTAGTTATCATGTTCAAAGTTACAATTTCTATTCTTCCCCACCCTTCCTAAGAAGCCCCTTTAAACTAGATAACCAATTCTAATTGACCGAGGTGTCAAAAGCCTTTCCCCCCCTCCCTTGTTATCAATCTAGTCCCCAGGCTGTGTTCGAGTGCTAGCCTTGACATTAAGCGTCCTATACTTTAAACGGCCAGGCTAGATTAAAAACGAGTGAAGCCCACCTTCGAGAAAAAACCCAACAATTAAGCTAAAGGCATTTGTTGTGTCAACTCGCGCGATGCAAAACAGAGCGTGACAAAAGTGAGTTAACCTGAGAAGTCCAGCTGGACCAAACAACACGCTCCGATTGACCGGCTTGTCAGAAACTACCCTCCCATCCCCTGAGCTATGAACACTCATTGAAACCACGAAACCTCGCAGGAGAACCTATCTAGGTATATCAAGAGCCGTTTAATTTGTTCAGGCTAGGTAACCAATTGATTAAACTGAATGGATCATCGTTGCACACTTCTTAAACTGAAGGATTACCATTTCTCATGAAATTGTTAGCTCGAATTGAATAAACCGGAATGAGGCAGAACTGTGATTTCGATGATCTACCATGAACTGCATTCTGGCTGGATCGTGATTCATCATGGTGGATAATTATGATGGATGTAAGCAATGCTTGATGTTCTAAGAGGCTGCTTAACCCAGAATTTTATGCAAGCCTGGACGGCTAATAGCATGGCATCGTTATGAAACCAGCATTCGTATAGTTATTGCAAATAATCAACCTTATTTTACCTCTCCTAAAATTCCTTGCGATGACTTGCATAGGGCCTGTATAGCCTTACGTTTAAGAATTAGATACCTAACAAAACGCACACCTCTGCCACCTCCGTCGGGTTGCTTGGACTCCCAATTATTGGTTGAACTTCAATAGTACAACTCACAATCACAACAGGTGGAAGGGTTTCCTCTCTACTAGATAATATACAAGTAAACAATGCTGTCTGTTAGCCTCTCATCTCTTTTCTTTACTTACAGCGGTACGAAGAAGAGTGAGAAATACTAAGTGGATCGATGATCGCTGCGAACAATAATTCTATTTTTGGATCAAGCTAGTAATTCTTCTCGCGTCTGTGAAAGGAACGTTTGCGATATCGGGGTATCTGCATTATACCACTTGGTAAACTGAGTGTATCGCCCCCGATTTTGTTTCCAAGCAAAGTGATCTTGATTCTGATCACGTGTGATTAACGTTCTTACGATGATGCTGATGACTTTTTTCTGATGGTGTGCTGTTCAGCGACGACTTTCAGAGGATGATAATTCTGTAAGTTCTTGCATTGGATGCGAATCGCAACAAAGAAGGAACATCTGGGCCCAGTTAAAGGGCGGATAACGCTATCCAACGGATAAGTCGCTATCTGGCGGATAAGTGATAGCAAAACGTACATCGTTATCCACCGGACAGAGTGCTATCCAGTGGATAGCGTTATCCAACTTTCCAACAATCGGGGCCTGAACAATTGACTGAAATTCTATTTTCAAGGACTTAAATGGAAGAAGTCTCGATAATTTTTCATGACAAATATCTTTATAAATGTCCCTTCAGCTACTTAGACCCTATCCACCTTTATAAAACAAATAGGGATATGGACAAGTAGTTTGCGTGACGACGGTTTTCGAACGTCACGCGAGCGGATGGCGAGTCATCCAACACTACAAGACACAATTCTTCCGCCGTAGTCCGCCATGTTGGTCGACCGACAACCCTTAATTTGACTCTGTATTATCTTTGCGCCACAGAAGACCCATTTATTCAGATGAAATGTCTGAAATCGAGTATAGTGACCTTCTATTTGAGATAAGTACGAAAATTGGCGTAAATCAATTAGAAAGATTGGTTTTTATGTGCAGAAATCAGATCTCAAAAGGCAGTGCAAGAACGATTCAAAATGCCCTCGGATTATTTGAAGAACTTGAGAAACGGAATAACCTCGGAATCGATCGGTTAGAAACTCTAAAACAGATTTTAACACAGTTGAAGAACCGATCCATGCTCAAGAAGGTGGAAGAGTTTGAGATCAAGAGAAAAGGTACCTAATTGATATAGTCATTTATTTTGAAATCCAACAGAACTAATTTGAAATACCGTAAATGTCTTTTTGCTCGATGATTTCAATTCAAGGCTTTCTAGCTTCTTCAATGATATCAAAGGAAATTATTTCTGATTTTCTTGTCAAGAAGGTCTATGTATTAATTTGATAATTTCATTTAGCAGTAATTATTGCTTTAAAATTTTGTGTTCCCATGTTCCCGGTATCAGGAATCTTCAGTCATTATAGCTTTAGACTAAACCTCGCGAATCTTTTAATTTCAGCTCAGTCAGTTGGTATCATTGCTTCATTAAAGCAGGCTGCTGTCAACGTGAAAGGAGGTATGGTTTACAAGGGCATGGTTCTTGTTGATGTAAAATATTTAGGGCAAACAGGCATGGGCCAGATGCTGAGGACAACTAGCAGAAATGTAAGATGAAATTAAATAGTATTTATAATGATGTATGCATCACTGTCTAGCCCATTATGCATTATGACACAGTTCTATTAGAGTACTATGTCTGTGAAATAATTATGTCAACTCTTAGCCCCAGTTCATCTAATCTTACAGTTCCAAATAGCCAGAAACATTACCCTTGCAAAACCAATTTCCAGCTTTCTGTTAATTTCTGGAGCTTTCTAGAAGTTTCTAGAATATGACAGCTTTATTCCAGAATTCTCTTCTAGCTTTTTTCTAGAAATATTTTTCCAGTGTTTCCAAGTTCTAAGTTCTTTCAAAACCTGGAAATAGCTGGAATTAAATGCACGTATTCGCTGCTGCTAGAAATTGACAGCTTTTTCCAGTCTGCATTTCTTGCAGGAAACTGGAATAAGCCAGAAATAGTGAACAACTAATTTACATTTAGCAAAACTGAGAGAAATTTTCAGCTTAGTCAGTTTCATTTTAGTTTAAAGTCTCCATCACCTGATCGCTTGTGGAAAGCGTTTCCTCGATTTTAAGCTCATAATAGTTAACAAACGCTCGACTGAAGATTATTTCTTTTGAATGATTGTCACGAAATCATAACGACGTTATCACCCTTGCAAAATAAGACTGGAATATTCTGGTTATTTCTAGAAATTTTCTAGAAATATGACAGAAAATATTTCCAGAAATCTCTAGAATTTACCTGTTTTCTTTTCTGGAAAATTCTAGAATATTCTAGAATGTTAATGAAACATGCTAATTAGGGTAAAATTGGCCAGAATTTGCCAGCCTATTCCACAAATCACAGACTAGGTCATAAAATCAGCTTTTTCCAGCCTTTTCCAGCTTATTACAAAATGTATGCTTCTAGAATTTTCTAGGAAATTCTTGCATGCTCCTTAAAGGAAGTAGTGATTAAGCTAATGTATCAATTTCCAGCTTTTTCTAGCATATTCCAGATTTTCAAGATTTTTCAGCATTTATTCTTTATAGCTGCAAGGAATCTTTTCCTGAACACAATACCTGTAAAAAACAAAAAACAAATGAAAGCAGTTTAAGTAAAAAGCATGTTATATTTGAAACTGTATAGTGCAAAACATAAATTATAACAAGAAACTCTTGCTGAAAGAACTTTATTTCAATCAGTCATGTTAATAACTGAATTTTAATTGCAGAATTTAATCCAGTAAAAGTAAAGATTTATCTGTTGTACCTTTCGTTTGTGATGTAATACCGTATACTGTATTTTCCAATCATAACAAGATTGAAAAAAAAAAGATTTTGAGCATTTTAACATTCCTTTAGTGAAATATCACATTTTGATAGTCATTTCCTCCAAAGGTGTAATCTAAATAAGATCCATGCTGCCATTATTAGGGCCCAACTAATGTGGAAACATTTCTTGCCAGCGAAAGTCTGACTATAGTTTTGTCATAAAAAAAAAATCACTAACAAGAGAATATGGACAGAAAGTATTAAGCTAAGAATAAAAAGAACCGTCAAATTAGTCAGATGACAAAGTGGAACGAAAACCTGTTTGAAGTCAAAATTCTTAAGAGTTATGCTTTAATGAGCATTGATGTGAAGATCAAACCAAGGAATATTCAAAAGAAACCAAATATATGTTGCACTTTCTACTGAAAATCAATGTAATTGAGAAAAATACTGGGTTTATAAACTCACCAAATACTGCAAGAACATGTCCGTTCCTTGCCGTGAACATTCACCTCCTTCTCTCACATTGAAGGGATCACGAACGATGATCTTCGAGAAACTCTGCGCCTCCACTCCCTACGATCTCTAGTCAACAACAACGTACTTAAGCTTGGGCATTCTCGGAAATCAAAACTAAACAGAACTCAGCTAAACAGGAGCAGACTTTGAGTGAAATGCACGCCAAGAACGATCACGGTAAAACACGTGGAGATAATGAATGTCAAAGCACGAATAGATGCTTCCACATTCAAATCTAGCGGAACTTTTGCTTTGATCATATCAAAAAGCTGCGGTCACTTCAAAGTCGGCCATAAATATCACATCCTGACATGGGTCGAAAACAAAGACATGTGAAATTCTTCAGGAGCAACGTAATTGCTAGATCGTTATTCTTCTTGTTCACTTCCCGCCCACTCTACTCAAACATTAATCTTTCTCAAAAAAAATATATATCCGTAACAAAGTCCTCCGCTACAAGGTAAAGGATGCTCTGGACACACTTTGCATTTTTTGAGAGGCAAGCGGCCGAAGCAACCACCGATCCGCCATGTTTGTTTACCAAATGCAATCGAATTTCATCGCTGACCAGGTGATCACTGTAATAACAGCTTTTACTTTACGCGATCGTAAGCTATAACATGGCAGGTTCTCAGCAAAACTTTCGAAGCTGCAACTGATCGGAGCAATCAGCATATTTCCCATATGGTCGAGATATCACTTATCCAGAACTAACTCTTTCTTGAGACACTGAAGCACTATCTTCATCAAAAGATGGCAGTACTTGACAGCGTAAATCATTCGAGGGTGGCTGTTCGGGTATTTGAATCGCTTGAAAAGTGTTTTAAAAAAGATGAATTTGAAAGATACCAAAGTAATCCAACACTTGGCTGTTTTCAAAACCGTTAAGATAATCAGGGGTACAGGCACTGACAAATGACTTTGGTCTGAAGAAGAATATCAATCAAATGGTTCAATTCTTCCAATACTCACAATCACTCAAAATTTGGCTTCTGTTTGATGTACTGGCTTTATATTTACATATATATTACAGATTTATATTAAAATCACCTTATGGGTGATTTTAATATAAATCTTCTTAAATGTGAGACTTGCAATTATGCTCATAACTTTCTCCTCCCTTTGCAAAGTCTTTCTTTCATTCCTACCATCGATAAACCTACAAGAGTTCATGGCAATTCAGCCACTTTAATTGATAATATTTTTGTAAATGATATTAAGGGAACTGTCTCCAGTGGTAATATTGTTTCTGACATTAGCGATCATTTTTCACAATTCTGTATCTTCCATTCCTTTGGAGGTAAAACCCTACTTCAAGAGAAACAAATTCGTGACTATTCGCATTTTTCCTCGACAGCTTTCTATATCAGATCTTTCACAGATTTCATGGGATTCCCTTGGTATGCGTAATCAAGACAATGTTGACCATTTGTTCTCAAATTTATATAATTCATTAAATAAAGTTATAAATAAGCATGCTCCTCTTAAATGGATATCTAAGCGTCAAGTTAAACCCATTCTCAAAACCCTGGATAAAGAAAGGCTTGCGAAAATCTATAAAAATTTAAAACTCTCTGTTTCAGTCAGGAGACTTTGGAACTTATAAGATTTACAGAAACAGAATCCTAACTCTCTCATGACTGAGCAAGAAAAACTATTTTCATACTTATTTTAGTGATAATATTAAAAATATGAAAGAAACCTGGGCTGGAATAAACTCCCTAATTCATCAAAATAGTCACAAGTCTAAAGCAATACTTGAACTTAAACAATCAAATAGTCAATTAACCCAAGACCCCTCACAAGTGCCGAATGTTCTCAATGACTATTTTTCTTCCGTTGGTTCAAATCTGGCATCTGTGATCTGCACATCTAATCGTCATTTCTCTGACTATATGCCCCCATGGGATTACTCAACTTAATAAATCTAGCGGATTATATTCTTTTCCATCAAAACTATTAAAGTTGGCTAGGCACTACATATCTAAACCCATAGCTAACTTAATCAATCATTCAGTGCAACTAGGTATTATCCCTCTCAGTTAAAACATGCCAAAATTATTCCTGTCTATAAATCAGATGACCCAACGGATCCTGGTAATTATTGTCCCATTTCTCTTCTTTCTATTTTCAATCGTATCTTCGAAAAACTAATGTATAGATGTCTTAAAGCTAGTATTGATAAAAATACTGTTTTATTTAAGGGCCTGTACAGTTTTCGAGAGAGATATTTGACACAACACGTAATTCTTGATATTGTTAACACTATTCAGGAAAATATGGATAAGAAATTAATCTCTTGTGGAATTTTTCTTGACCTGAAGAAAGCCTTTGACACAATTGACCACTCAGTATTACTTTATAAACTGGACCGCTATGGAATTTGAGGTGTAGCTAATTCTTGCTTTATGTCCTATCTATGCAATCGTACACAATCGACACAAATTGAATGTACAGTTTCAGAGGAAAGAACAGTGGCTTGTGTCAGTCCCACAGGGCTCCATGCTTGGCCCATTGTTATTTTTGCTATATGTTAATGATATCTATAATGCCTCTGAGAAATTTAAATTTCATTTGTTTGCTGATGACACCAATCTCTTGCATGCATGGCGATAAAAATCTTAAGTCTTTAGAGACTATAGTTACAGCGCAGCTGTCAAAGGTTTGGGATTGGCTTAATGCCAATAAATTAATGTTTAGCGTTAACAAGTCTAACTTTGTTATTTTTCAACCCAAAGGATGTAGATCTAATCATCAAGTTAAAATAAAATTAATAGAAAACAATACTAACTCTTCTACTTATCTTGAACATAAGGTATATGTGAAATATTTAGGAGTTTTGATCGTTAATCACCTTACGTGGAAACCACATATTGATTATGTTACAACCAAAATCAGTAAAACTATTGGCATCATTGCGAGACTGAGACATTTTGTTCCCCAGAGTGTTCTCCTCAACCTTTATAGATCTTTAATCTTCTTGTATTTTTCTTATGGCCTTATTGCATGGGGTCAAGCTACTAATTTAAATCAACTCTATATAAGATTTTGGTGTTACAGAAACGTGTCATATGCCTTTTTCATTTCCTCCCATTCAGAGATCATTCTCTTCCTTTCTTTGTGACGTATAATATTCTACCGGTAGAGCTACTCTATTTCAAAACTGTCTCTGTTTTCATGCATGATGTCTTGAATGATGATGTACCGGAAAACCTCTGTGACTCCTTTGCTCGCTCCAGAAAAAATACACTCATATAACACCAGATCAGCTTCTGCTGGAAATTTTTATGTTAAACCTTCTAGATTAAACCTTATGCAGAATTCTGTTGCTAGATTTGGAATTGTCCTGTGGAATTCTCTGAGTATCACTACATGTGATCTGACTTGTAAACAATATAATTTGGATATATCAACAAAGTTGAAATGGTAAATTGGCCACCGTAACAATTACAAAAGCAGACGTTTTGAGTGTTAGCCCTTCATCGGAGCGAATAGAGGAATTGTGGGTTATGTGTGCCTTTAAAGGCAGAAAATGGAGCTACGTTATTGGTGGGAACATGGCAACAAGAAAAACAAGAAATTCTCATTGCCATGTTCCTACCAATAACGTAGCTCCATTTTCTGCCCTTAAAAGCACACACAACCCACAATTCCTCTATTTGCTCCGACAAAGGGCTAACCCTCGAAAACGTCAGCTTTTGTAATCATTACAGTGGCCAATTTGCCATTTCAACTTTCTTGATATATCCAAATCATTTCGTTACTCCCACCGACGCAGCCCCAAACAGTTTCTTTCGAAACTATCAGCCTTGACTTGTAAACAGTTTAAGGAGAAAATCCATAGTACAATTCTGAATATCCTGGCCGTTGAGGATAACTATATTGATTTGGCATCTCTTCTCCAAAAAATTCGCAGCCTATGATTTCTTCTCAAGCCTCAATTGCTCCTTGCGCCTGAAATAGCTAATTTTGTATGTTTATATTGTCTTATTTTTATGAATTTATTTATTTAATTTAATTATTTTATATATTTGTACATTAATTATTTATCTGCTTTTTTTTTTCTTTTCTTTTTATTCTTATACTTAAGCTGTAATGATCTTTTCATTTATAATATGCTTTAGACCTTAACAAATTGTTGTCACTGCCCGCCGCGACTAGCCTGTGCTACTTGCGGGCAGTGTCAATTATGTAAGGTTTTTGTTTTTCTTTATTTTTCTTGAGTAATTTTTAATCATTGTAACCCCCCACCTTAATGCGAAATAAATTGTTGTTGTTGTTGTTGTTGAAAACTGGCCAAATTTGAAAATTTGCTCATGCTTGCAATATTCTCTGTACTGCCTACACGTATACGCCAATCATTTGTTCATATTGCAGTTTTGCACAAATTAGTTTAAGCTGACAAGGCACTAATCTGGAGGCTCTAAAGATAAACTTTAAAGGGATTTGTGCCTGTAGAAAATTTTCCATCTATATATATATACTTATATATTTTCTCTAGCTTTAATCATACTGGAAATTAAAGTGCTTTTAAGGAAATAAGAATTTTGTACATAGTTCCAAAGGTTTCCTTCTTTCTTGCATTCACACATGGTGCTAGTCATATGAAATGATTATTGATTATGATTATTGATGATTCTGGTAGGTTGGGGCTGTGTTGTGTGTGTGGGTGTGTGTGTGTGTGTGTGTGTGTGTGTGTGTGTGTGTGTGTGTGTGTGTGTGTGTGTGTGTGTGTGTGGGGGGGGGGTGTTACCAATTTTAGATATCAGTCTTAAGTATTAATTAAAACCAAACATACAAATATCTCTATTATAAATGTGATGCATAATGACTTTAAAATCTGCCAGATTCATTTTCAACATTTTTTTGTTAAGATCTTCATACCTGGCAGTTAGTGCAATGAATGTTCAAGAGTATTCCAGTCAAGTCTAATTAGTTGGGTTGTGGTATCATCCAATCAATGAATTAATTTACATTAGGAGAAAAAAGAAATGTGTTGATGTAAGTCATTCTGGAAAAAGCCATCCAGCCCTGCTGCCCCCACATCTTTGTTGCAAAAACTTAAAAGGAAACAGAAAGGATAAAATAAGTCACGTTTTTGTGATTTTATCAGTATACTCTTGGAAAAAAATGTTTCTGATGATATTATATACTTATAAAGTCACTATAATTGTGATTTGTCTTAAATTTACTCAAACAGGGCTGTAATCCCTGTGTAACTGTGATGTGATCAAAATTATTGGATCAGTGAGTGTATGGGAGGGGGGGAGGGGGGGGCAGCATTGGAGCACAGTTTTAACACAGAAAATTTCTGGAAGTGATGAGGTATACATCTGTTGCAAATATTTCTTTTGATGAGATGTTGTGATTACTCAATATCTAAAGTGCACCTTGTGAATATTTTCGATAGCAATCAAGATGGTTTGTAATTTTCGCACTATTGGTGGTGCTCTCCTGGTAGTTGGTAGTGGCATGGCTCTTCATAGCTGCTCAACTCTGGATGAGTTTGTAGAGACCTTCAATAAAGTTGTACTGGTTTCATACACCAAACTGATTGAAATCAGTGAGGGATCTCTGTGTTTCACAGTGCAAGCTGAGACTCCAGCAGCTTTAAAAGAATTATGGGACATCTACAAAGATGGAACTCTGCAGAGTCGCCTTCAAGAATTTCTTGTCACTGATGACATCAAACACTTGGCAAACGGGGAAAATGTTGAGATGACTGTGTTCATCAACGAACAAGAATACAAAGAAGCTTATCTTGATCTTCTTCAGAAAAATCAAGGTACAAATAAATTTTCTTATTTCTGGTTCATGAAAATGATAATGACTCTGAGATGTACTGGTAATTAACCAAATTTAAAAGGGTTAGCCAGGTACATGTTGCTGACTTTAACAGAACAGAATTCTGATCCAGCTAGTGGGTGGATTTTAGTTACTTAACCCTTTCACTCCTAATATCTCATTAGTAATTCTCCTTACTGTCTGCCGTACAATTCTTTTGAGGTTATACATGTAAGTTCTGAGAATTTGGTATTGATGCAATCAACTAAACGTCTGTCCACTGATATTTTTCTTTATTTTCATCACTTGTCTATTTGGTATTGCACTGATGTTATAAGAAGGAATTCTGTCTGAGTCTTTCATGGAAGATAAGGGTTGATTAAGGAAGGAGATCCCTGCAAAACTTGTGAATGAGTTTATTGATCAAAGAAGCCTTTTTCAACAACTCTTTTTCAAGAGAAGCTGCTAAGTGACAGTCCTCTTTAATTTTCCTTAAGATGTGCCAGACATTAAGGAAGAAGAAAGGCTGTGGAGGAACTCAGATTCTTTCCTTTGCTCTAAGTTCAATGAAGATGAGATGACTTTGATGAAACTCAAACAGATGGAAAACAAATTGAGCTTTGAAAGAAAATTTCATGAAGAGGAAATTATGAAATTAAAGGAGAAGATTGTGTTGACAGAAGGGCTGTGTGGTGAGAATGACCGAACTGTTAATTTTTTAGCTCCCAATTTATTATGTATACACGTGGCTCTGAGACTTGATTTATCTTAAACAGAGAAAAGAAAATACTAAACCCCTGAAATTTCTGAAAATTTTAGTTCAGGTATAGAATGTTTCTTAGCTGTGCATGTGTTGCTCCTGAAATTTTTGATGGTTACTTTGGATTTCAAAATGAACTGGATTGCCATCTGACCCTAATTGAATTGACTGCTCTTTCTAAGCATAATCGTACGAAAGCCATTAATCTCTCAGAGACAATTTGAAGTGTTCTTCCTTTCTAGGAAATGTAATTTTTGTGTAGGTTTCCTTCACAATGAACATTTGGTTCCTTTTATTGTATAGAAAGGTTTGGGCCATTACTTGTGGCGTTTATAAATTGGCATTTTTAATTTGATTTTAAATTTGACACCGAAATGGATTCTGACCAAGGACCAAAGGTGTCAGATGGCGTTTGAGGCTTCCGCTATCTTTTTATACTCATCGTTAGAAGTATATGGGTTGAGTTATGACATGATTCTATGCGCTTTGTTTCGCACTCCATCTACAAATGTTCTCGTTTTACACCCAACGAGACTCGAGGAAAGCGAGTAAAGTGCGATTTCATCGTTTGAATGGAGACAGTTGAAAATCCAATCCTTGAGGAGTGGCAAATTTATCGAGTTGACAACGTCAGTTTTGTAATGACCATTATTTATTTTTGTTTTGCTACCTATAGGGGGTGCAACGATTGACTGTGCTGAACGAAGAAGGCGAAACTCTGATTCAGCTGTGTATTTCAATGCAAAAGAAGAATTGCCTTTTTTGAGACTTCAATGTCTCGAAACCGAATTAACAAATCTCCGCAAGAGAATTACACTTGTGGAAGTAAAGACCGAGAATTTGGGATCATACTCCTCGGAGGAAAAGGAAACTGCATCTTTAGGAACACCCGATGAAGAATTTGGTAAGAACTGTTTTGGAAATTCAACACTATAGGAGCTAAATGTGGTTGTTTAGTAGTTTGTCTGTTTGTTTTATGGTTTAACGTGTTCTTGAATCACCAACCTTGACATTTCGTTTTGACTATGTTTTTGCTAACTTGGATTTAACTCATAATCCTGAACTGTCTGAAAAATTTCTCATGGAAGTAATAACAAAATTCTTAGGCTTGTTTTTTTATATTATTTTGTATATCTTCAAGACCAAGTCCGCCATATAGTATGAAAACTCACCACTAAAAACCGCCGTGGTGGGTTTGTTTCCCTTATTAAACATTTTTTTATTATTACTATTATTATTATTAATGATAGTCCTCATTATCTCGGCTCTGAAATCTGTCTTAGACTTCAAATCATGGGACCTCAAGAAGATGGAGAAAGACACTAAAAAGATGGAAGGATCGGAAGGAGGCGAGATTAAACCGACAGCGAAATTAATGGCTAGAGAAAAGATGGATTTTGTACAGAAGTATTTAGAGAATGTGCAAGAGACGTACAGTGTGACTACTGAGGCAAGTGACAGCGGTTTGGGAACACGCACTGCTGTGTCTGAAGGGGAAACGGAAGACGTAGAAGGTAAAACTGATTTATCCCTCATTTTTGTTGTTATATTTATCGAAAAAATGTTAATGGCGACTCCTTGCAAAGAGGTAGTATTCTATGTAAGTAAGTGGGAATTGAATCTCAGCGTAATGTAAGATTTCGCTCTCTGATTTGCGTTTAAACAAGGTAAGAGTATTTTTTTTCATTTGTTTTCTTTAAGCCACACACATTGTAGAGCCAGGCCTGGTGTAGAGCTAAATAGTTAAAGGCGCTGTCACAGTGTTTTGGGTATCCCCGAGTTTTGAATATCCCCGTGCCCAAAACACTAGTCTTTTGGGTATCACCTTTGGGGATATCCAGAACCCTAAAAGTGAATTAAACAAGAGACTGGGGCAAGTAACATGGTATCCTCTTTTATTTGTCGTGGATAAAAAACAGTTACTTTTAGACATCAGAAAGGTGTCATCCAATGTTAATTTTCGCACTTAGAGATTGTGGTCGGTAAAGGAAGTAGTTCATTTGTCGTGAAGCATCTTGGAATGAGCGACCAGTTAGCAGTTTCCTGTGAATTTCTTCGCACGTAAACAGCCGCTCCACTTGAGACATGCACGGAAGGAGAATTTTCCACTTGTTGGGATTTCGCATTAAAGAAAATGACTGGAAACCATGTACTTTTCGATTAGTTCGGAGCTATCATAACTGTCTGACTTGTATACCATTTGTTCGTGTGAAATTTCCTATTGCTTCAGTGACCTCCTTTACACCAAGTCAACGGCCATTTAAGGGCGTTTGTTTAGCCAAAATAATCACTCGACAACGACTTATAAATTACTTACAGACAAACGCTGTAGCAGACTGTTTGGTCAGTAATTCGTTGACGTGTGCAAACCTTGAAAATTTTTAATGCGCAAAGGACAAAAAATGTCTCAAGGACCAAAGGCTTACGTTTAACAATCTGATTTAATAACTAAATAAAAGGGGTAAGATTCCAAAGAAACTGTGGTGCTGCGTCGGTTGGGGTAACAAGGTAATTTGGTTTTATTCTTGTTTAGCTATAAGTTCGACAATTGTATTTTTGACAGTGTTTTGGTTTGTGAAAGTGAGATCTTTGTCGAATACCAACTTTTCACTCTATACCATGGCCCAAACCTGTGTATTACAAACCTATAGACTCACATAGTTATTTGCTGTATTCATCTTCACATCCATCCCATATCAAGAATTCCTTTCCCTTTACTCAGTTTCTTAGACTTTGTCGTTTATGCAGTGATGACTCTGATTTTTTCGAAAAATCAGAAGCAGTGTGCCAGAAAAACATATCCAGTTTCTGTGGTTCAAGCGGGCCACCACCGCGCCCAACTTATTGATCGACAGTTAGTACTACGTACGGTACATAAGGAAAATTCCAACCGCATTCCATTTACTCTCACATTTCACCCTCACAACCACTCAGTTAAATCCATTATTCTTAAAACACTTTAAATTACTTCAAAACGATCCAGAGACTAGCACTATCTTTTCGCAACCTCCACTTATTTTATTCAAACGGGACTAGAACATAGGCAATTTTTTGGTCAGAAGTTCACTATAAATCTTAAACTAATGACTGATTCGGAACTTTTAAAAGCGCTCTTGCACAATGCAAAACTTGTCCTTTCATTCACAATGTTGACGAAATATGGGGACCCAAACGATCCATTAAGATTACTGATCACTTCACGTGCACCTCCGCCAATGTCATCTATTGCATAACTTGCACCTATTGGGAAAAGATCAACATTGGCGAAACAGGAAGGCGACTAGGTGACCGATTCCGCGAACACCTTAGCGACGTAGAAAGGAATGATAAGGACGCATGAAAGCCAGTTGCTAGACATTTTAATCTACCTAATCATTCTAAGCAGCATATGACAGACTGCGGCCTTTCCTTATATTTAGATAGCTCGGAAAGCCGCAAAACTCTCGAACAAAACTTTATTTTTCAAATTTGTACTCTCAATCCCATAGGTATCAACGAACGCTTTTCATTCTACCATTAATTTATTCTTGTTCTTCTAGTCACCATGTTCCCACCAGTAGCGTAGATCCACTTTCTGCATATAAACACATACACAGCCCACAATTCCTCCGCTCACTCCGACGAAGGGTTAACGCTCGAAACGTCAGCTTTTAAACTATTTAAGGTGGCCAATCTACATTATCAACTTTGTTGATAGGACAAAATTACCTGATTTAATTGCTCTTCCTTGTTTGTTTTCTTTTGTTGACATCGCCCCCTCCTCCTGGTCATCATTGTATGGTTTCTTGTTTTATCTAGTTTGATTGTGTTACTTGTTTATAGACTAATGGGACTTTTTCAAAACAAAATATTCAACCCTTCAGGAAAAGCACAGGTGTCCCATTTCTCTATGAAGAAATATTTCAACAAAGTTCGCTCCTCTCGGCTCTAAAGGTGGCCTTTGTGGAGAAATTTGACTATACTCAAATGTTTCTGATTGTTATTTCTTTTAACCTTAACCAGATTCAATAAGACTTTGCCTAAAAGATCTGAGGGAAGAGTCAATTGAAGAGCTGGATAGAAGACTTCGTGTTGATGTTGTTGGGTTCCAAAGGTTTATTCAATTTTTTGGTCTTAAAGGAGTTCTTATGTCTGTGCATCCGATTAATATGAAGAACATTGCACGAATCTTTCCTAACACTCCTGTTGACCTAGTAAGGCAGTGTTTCGATGCTCTGCAAATGTATGATCTTATCGATCTTCTGGAAAAGGCGGTGAAATTAATGTCGCTTCGTCCTTTCCTTTCTCCGGAAGAAGTAGAGACGTTACGGACTGATAATCTTCCCACAAAGTCTCACAAGAATGTGGTAGTATTGGTAGTAAATGACAGCTCGAACAAGAACCTCAGTAGTAAGATTGAGAGATTTTTTAAAGAATTAAATTCGCAGAACGAAGTCACAGTAGTTCAATCTTCTTGTTCAAAACTCAAAGGCAGCATCCTGAATAAATTTAAATCTCTGAAAAAACGGGAGATAAGTCTCAGAGAGGAGAAAAAGAGATTATGGAGTGAAGTGCAGAGTACAAGAAATCTACAATCCAGAGATTTAATAACAAGTCAACTTTTTCAAGTCAATAATGATGCCGCACGACTTGAAGAGGAAATGGAAAGCTGGATACCGGCTGCAGAGGAACTGCTGAAAGAGACTCAGCAGGCTAAAACGATCATAACATCTACTTTAGACCTCTGGATTCAGAATCAAGGTTGGTTGTAAAATACTTTCTAAGCATGGCGAAGTATCAACTGTTTGAAATGGTTAATTTTTATCAATATTTGAAACCCGAAAGGAAAAAACGTCGAGGTTCACACATCTGGAATAAAAAAAAGTCATCACAACCAAGAGATTTTAAACTCTTGTCTTGACATTATATTACGTGACATTTCGTTTCTATTTCGCCAAAGTGAAACAGGCTGCACACAGAAACCAAAGCGAATTTAAATTAGCATGATGTTAACTCCACTGAAAGACAAGCTTGTCTTTATTTCTTTCTGGCTCTGATAAGACCATTTTGTGCTTAAATGGCCCATGACAATGAAATAAAGATTGTGCATAAAATATTTGTCCGTGACACAAATTCGTTTCGTGTCCGAGCTATTCGGCACGATGCCATTAACAGTTGTTTTCTCTTCCTAGTCCCTGCTCTTTTTGTCTAAATTGCATTTTTTTTTTTTTTTTTTAATTCTGCAGAGAAATTCACCGCGGTATTTTTGTTTTTCATCATCGGAAAAACGGAATCAATTTACGATTATGATGTTTTAGCAGAATGTGTGGCGTCCAAGTTGACATCGCTTCCACATCACACGAAAATTGTGGTTGGTTTTCCAAAGAGCATAATCGTTGATATTCCTGAGACTCTTTCTTTTGGTTTTCGTCGCACGCCAATGAGATATTCGGTCTATGATGCGATGATTGAGATTTTCATCAAGCGACACCACAAATTGGATCTCGTTTCAATGTTACGAGAACTAAAGAGAACTCATCTGGATATAAATTCAGTACTATATGAAGACCCTGTCCATAGCGATCTTTCTACTCTTGCAATGCTTGAGAAAAAGAGAGAACAAGAGCCTGAACGAAGCTAATCATATGTTAATTAAACGGAACACTATTTGAAATATATTTATAGCTAACTGAAGGTTAGAATAGAATAGAATATTGTGCACGTCCCCATGGTGCTTTTTTTTTTTTTTCTGTTTTTAATCAACGGGTAAACTGTGACTTTAGATTAATTTTATCTATATAAGATTTTTAACAAATTCTGTTTGTATCAGGGAGTTTCGTGACTCAACGTTTAGGAAAAGCTATTTACATCCAAATATCAAGCCTTTGCCGCGAACAATTTTAAATTTATTTTCAAAAGTACGACGAATGGAACCTGTGTAGGGAACGTAACTGAATTGCAATTCAAGGGAATGTTCATAGAACCTTTTCTTTATGATTATCTACAAGGTGTTTTGAACAAATTTTGACTCATCCTTAGATATGAGCTGTGGGAGGGAGGGGTAACGTGAGGGGAAATTTGTTAGACGAAAACGAAATGAACTCGAGCATGCTCGCATGCAAGAGAGTTCTCTCTGCTGGAATTTACATCTTTCGTCTGCTTCCACGCTTTCCTCGCTTGGTTGCTTTTACAAGCAAAGGTAAAAAGGAAAAATCGTTAGTTGTCATCGAGTTCGGCTTAAATTAGTAAAATATTGATCGATGGCTTTTTAGACTGGTAGTTAGGGGGGAAGGTAGAGAATGCATAAGACTTTCATTTATCACACGATGTAACCGTGTGGTAGTCCATGCAAGCGAACAATATTTCAAATTAAAATAGTGATACCCTAGGCCTATAGGAAAAGATTATGGTGCAAATTCAGGTGTGAAGACTAATTTTGATGTGTTATTGAAACTTTGTAACAATGTAGTATCAGTATTTCGAATAGAACGACTGAAGTGATCCTGAGATTTGATAGCATTTTTGTGTTTTGTATAAATTAGCTGCTGAGAGCGACAATTACCATCATATTTTTGCATTCACCTTTCCTTCACCTTCCCTCATTGTTTCCCCGCGTATTCTGTTATTAATGCATTCTTTCTTTCGTTATCCCCTAAGTTCACCATTGTTAGTACTCCTCGGTTTCTAAATATATATCATCAAGTCGCTCTTTAGGAACGTTTAAGTTCTTTTACTGTGCATGTAACACATTGCAAGACCGATGAAATTCTACTTCACACCTACTTTACCAGTTTATACCAACCGGTGTCAAGAGAGGTTTCATTAAGGTAGTCAAACGTCTTCAAATAAACTTCTCAGAAACTACCTTCAAAAGCCACCGTCTAATTTCTATAATATTCAAAGACTTCCTCCCGTAAAGAATTGTTTAGTAAACAACCCTCCTAAGTTGAAGTTGAAAAAATGGTTACTCCTTATTAAACTTCCCTACCCCTGCCCTCCCCCCTCCTTTTCCACGCTAAATAATGACCGGACCTTCAATATATTTTTAAGTTAAATGTCCCTGATGAATATCTTGAGCGAGGCTATTAAGGATGGAGATTGGTTACTAATTTTTCCTCTCGGTCCGGTTTAGAGCGCAAACGATTAAACAAATCAACAACGAGAACACTAGCTCTGATATCAACTTATGTACGTTTTTAGTTATTTGTCAGTACTTTACTTGGATTAATTTCAGTATCAAATTATGACGTTTAGCGTTTCATTTCTCTCAGTTTTTAATGGTAGAATGAATTTCAAACCCTTTTATTTGCCATCAAAGCGCTAAAGGGTTCTTCGCTATCGCTGTTGGGCATAATCTCAAGATATTGTCAAAATTTTGCTACTTTCAGCTCGAATGCTATCGGAAAATTCATCCCTTGACAAAGGAATTCCGCATTGAATTGCACTTGAAAACCGATATCGCACTCATCGCGATATCGGTTTTCAAGTGCAATTTAATGCGGAATTCACGAGTGAAGTAATGGATTTTCCTTGAATCGCATAACTGAATAAAAATGAGAAAAGAATA
The DNA here is from genome assembly GCF_964205215.1 of Stylophora pistillata. Classification (NCBI taxonomy): domain Eukaryota; kingdom Metazoa; phylum Cnidaria; class Anthozoa; order Scleractinia; family Pocilloporidae; genus Stylophora; species Stylophora pistillata. Next base: position 21,192,228 of record NC_142519.1, on the reverse strand, counting down.
GGCAACAGCATTACTTAAAATTCAGTATGTTTACGCAGGCGAAACAATATCCCTTAGCCTCGTTTTCAACTCGCAACTCCACGCTAAATACTTCGCTTCATTAACCAATCAGAATGCGAAATTTTATTCAATGATGCGATTCTATTTAAGATTCCACGACGAGTGAATCCAAAAACTGATGCTTGAAAATGAGCATCCTTTTCTCGATAACCTTGTGATCAATCAGACAGACTTTCAGTTGAGAAAATCTAGTTGTAAGTTTGACCAAGTTCCAATGATTTTGTATGGTTGAGCGTGGATGGCATAACCCCTTTCATACAAACATGTGCGAAATTAGAATGATTCGGACTTTCGTTTCTCCTAGTGAAAAAGGTACAATGACTTCCAGCATTCACAACGTGTTTCATTTACCGTGTACTTTTATTGCTCTATGAGGATTAGTTCTCCTCTTCCGACTGGAAGGATCTTTTGGGTAGTGGTGTTGTCGACAATGTGAAGCCGTTCTGGTCAAGTGTACATTCAAAAGGCCCTATAAATTCCACACCTTTTTTTTATTTTTTTTCTGGGGTTGGAGTGGAGTTATTTATCGATTCAATTTCTTAATTGATTTGATAGACGTTTTTGTTTCATGGTCACGCTTTCGATGTGTGCGCACCTGCTAAGCGTGCAGCGATCCTGGGAACGAAATGGGGTCGGTCGCGTGACATCTTTAATAACTTTCTTGTCATGCAAATTTCCATCGTTTTGCCATTCTGGGTTGGAACTGCACAACAAAAGTTTTGTTGGCAAATTACTCAAACAAAGCTTGCTTGTATTAAAGACCACTTTTCTTAACAAGGATGTCAGAAATCGAGTATAATGACCTCCTCTTTGAAATTAGCGAGAAAGTGGCTGACTTTCTACTGCCAAGACTGGTGTTTATGTGCAGAGGAAAGATCAGCAATGAAGACAACGTTCGAGATGTACTCACGTTATTCAAGGAACTGGAGGGAAGGAATTACCTCGGTATTGATCGATTAGATACTTTGAAAGGAATATTGACTCAATTAAGGAAGCGACCGCTGCTTAAAATGGTGGAAGAGTTTGAGAGGCGAAGAAAAGGTAAGAGGAGATGACTGGAAGTCACCCATCTACGATCCTAACCGATTTCATAAGCCTTGGACTTTTGATATCCGTATTGTGTACTTGCTGATTGACCAGAATAATTGAAATTTCTATTTTATTTTACTTAAGGATGGAAAATTGCTTTTAACGCTTTCAGAACTCTCTATAGCACAGTATGTATCTTTAATGAATAACGGTTTCATTAGTGTAAATTAAACCGAAATCAAGTTTTTGATAATATAAACACGATGGGATTTCAATTTTTTTTACCAAGAGTATGGAAAATTGCTTTTGGAGCTTTCAAAATTCCTCGGACTATATTATTTTTTTTGAATGACTAACGATGGCACTGATCTTGTAAAATTATCCCATAACCAAGTCTGATAGGCTTTAATTTAATTATTCCAATTTCAGCCCAGTCAGTTGGCATTGTGTCTTCACTAAAGGAGGCTGCATCACATTTGAAAGGAGGTAACACAAGTTTACAGATAGACAGACAGACAGAATTATTGAAATTCGAAATTTTGAAGAGGCCTTTGAGACCTACATCTACAGCTGAAATAGCTCATTTGCATGCATGTTAATATATGGAACTAAGATCGCATGCTTAAAATCTATCAATGAACCTCTAGCAATGTCATGGTTTTTAAATGCAATGCAATGCCAACTATGATCATTTGAGCTGTATTGACCACTTTGTAACTAATTATTCAACTTCTTGCTCAAGTGGTTATAAAGTCTCACTTAATGGAGATTGCAAATCATTTACCAGTATTTACTATCTAGCTCACATGATCCAAATTTTTAGTTCTTTTCCTTATGTTATTGAATTCAGAGATTTCTGTCAATTTGATAGTAAGATATTCGAAACAGATCTTAAAATGGGAAATCAGGATTCCATTTTGACATTTTGCAAAGACAATGAAAGTCTTACCAAGTTTCTTCATATTTTCAATGGAGTAAGTGTACATAACAAACATGCACCTCTCAAAACAGCTAAGACTTGTCAGAAAGCTTATTAACCCTGGATTTCTTGAAAAAACCTATGAAGAGGAGAGACTTATCTGTTCAGATTTGCTGAACAGATATAAAATATACAGAAAAAAAATTTCTTCAATCAACAAGATTCATTTTGTAATGAGGTGCCAACAAATGATACCAAGATGTGGGATAAAATAAATTTATAGACAAATAAAAAGCACCCTAGCTCACAAATAGAAAAGCAGAGATAGATAACAAGTGAAATTAGCAACCTACTTTTATTTCTAATTTCCTTAATATTTACTTCTGTGATATTCCTTCCACTCTGGCATCACAATTGCCCAAATCAGAAAGGAAAGCTTCCTCCTTTTTCCCCTAACTGAAGTAAATCACTTCCAATTTTCTCAAATCTCCCAAAATAGAAGTACTGTTGATATTAGAAGATCTTGATACAAATAAATCCTTTGGGAATGATATTGAGGTTCATCCATCCTTATTTAGGTCATCAGTGATGCAAGTATGCCAACCTCTAACATATCTTTTTAATCATTCCCATTACCAAAGGTAGTTTCCCTGATAGTATGAAGCTTTCAAAAGCTGTTCTCATTTTCAAACAAGGGTCATGGCTCTCCAGTAACAACTATTGACCCATTTCAATACTATCTTCCAAGTGCAAAGTCTTTTAGAAATTTATCTTCAATCAGCTCATGGCTTATAAAATCTCATTGAAGGAAACCTGTTCTCTCCAAACCAATGTTTTTGATACTGCTAGTGATTGTTTAATGACCTTATTGAAGAAATTACCTCCACTCTTTATCAGGGAAACTATGTGGTGTCTTTTTTCTTAGATTTAAGGAAAGCCTTTGATACTGTTAGCCACCACATTTCATCAGAAAAACTTAAATAATACAGATTGCAACAATGTGAAGAAAATTGGTTTACATGGTACCTACTGCAGTAGGAAATAACAAGTTTGTCAATGGTGTTCAGTCTGATTCCATCCTATCTTTTCTGACCTGCCTCAAGGTTTCATCTTAGGACCTCTCCTATTTCTTATCTATATCAATGTTTTTCTTTAGTCGACTACTCATTTTTCTAGTAAATTATATGCAGATGATAAATCTCTAACAGCCTCTGGAAAAACCTTGATATTCTATAGAATAACCATATTATATATACACCACTGAAATACCAGGTGAGCTTTTGTGTGAAAACATAATATCTTCACACATGAAAATAATACCCTTACTATGCTTACATAATGAATCGTGCCTTTTGTAACAAAAGTGAAATGGTTTGGTTTTTAATTTGTTATTAAATAATTTATAATTGATAGAATATTACATGCATGGTCACTTAGAGGTACCATTAATTTCTATTATATTGACAAATATTTCACTAATTCACAAATTTTCAACACTCCAAGAAAATTTTAATATCTCTGCATGGCCATGTAATATCCCCTATATCTACTATATCTTCTGAGTGGCTAGAAATAAAGGCTTACAAACACTGCTATGATTGCGGAGCTTTTCTGTTTTCTTAATCTATTCCCTGAGACAGGCCACTGGACACAACTAAACATTGTCTTTAAGGGCTGGGAAAAAAAAAGACAACATCCTTTCCAGGAGTTCTAGTTTTAGTCAGGCCTTGAATCCTGAACTCTATGCCCTCTAGAAGAAACTGCACAAATGCCAAGTCCAAGGCATGCAAATCAGACTGTCGCTTGGCACTTGTTAGTGCAAGTAACATTGTACACTTCCTTGAGAGACATTTCAGTTCTAACTTACTGTTAATAGGCCACTTCTTGAACAGGCCAGTAACCAGAGAAACTTCCTAAGTGCTAGAATAACGGGGTTTAAGTGGTCTCCTATTGAATACCCCTTTCATGAAGCTACACAAAATTTTATGTTGGCCCAAGGGAGTTCTATCCAAGGGTGGAACTGTGGAGCTAATAGCTGATCTGTAAGTATTAATTGTAGAGTACTGTTTACCTTGTTCAAACAACTCTGAGAAAGTGAACTAAATCACTTACAGCTGGTCGAAAGTTATCAACCTGTTGTTGGCGACACCCGCAACACCACTTACCCCAACAGCACTTGTACTGAGCATTTATTGATCTGCGTTGGGCAGAGAGGAGAATATCTGTAGCTTCTTTTGATAGGCCTTCTGAAGAGAGGTGATCCCTGAGACTCTCCATCCTGCAAGAGGCGGGGAGTTGTTGATGATCAGGGGATGTCTGTTCCCCAGTGGGTCTAACAGCAGGTTGTTGTGACTTGGAAGCAATACTGGATTGCTTGTTAACAACTGTAGAAGGTAAGGGTACCATGCCTGCGCTGGCCACACCAGGCAAACAATCAACAGTGTTGCTCCTTCGAGGCTTATCTTCTTCAAACATTTGCTGATCAAGTTGAAAGGGGGGAAGGCGTAAGCATTCTCCTCCCTTCAGGGCTGTACTAGGGCATCAAACTGTTCTGCTCGAGGATCTGGCAGATAACTGTAGAATCTCTCCAGCTGAGCATTGTTCTTGTTGGCAAAAAGGTCTATTGTAAAAGGACCGAAACTCTGATTCGGTACTTGGAACACTTCTGAATCGAGCTTGCAGTCTGCTGCATCTGGCTTTGCTTGACACTGCATCTGCTATGACATTCAGTCGACCTGGAATGTGCTCTGCTTGAAGGGTGATTTTCTTGTTGAGACACCATTCCCAGAGGGTACGAGCATGTTTGTCTAACACACCCAGTTTGGCTCCCCCCATTTTGATTAGATAAGCTGTGCCTGATGTATTTTCCATTTGTATTAGGACATGAGCATTTTGCAGGGATTTGGTGAAGGCTTTGATTGCTTAGGTGGCTGAAGCAGCTCCAGGCAATTTATGTGAAGTGAGGATTCGTGGAAGGACCAGTTTCCCCTTGTCTCTATCCTGCTGCACACAGCCCCCCAGCCTGACCCTGAAGCATCCAACTGGATCAGAATGTTGGGGAGGAGGGGTTTCACAGGCCTGGTGATGGCTGTGGGTAGGTTGTTTACCAACCATTCCAGGTCTAATAAGGCCTCTACATTGTTGCGTTTCCAGTCAAATAAACTATCACAAGGTAGTTGGAATCTTAAAGTTTTAAATAGAACGAACAACTTACAAGCGATGCGAATCCTAACACGAGGTAAGACTCACTTGATTGGCTAACTCGAGTCACAGGACATAAACGATTTCCTGACTCAATAACGTTACACGTTTCTTTTTTTTTCTTTTCTTTTTTTTAAGGCAATTGGAACTATAGAGAAAAAGAAAATAAATAATGAACGGTTCCAATGAAATATTCGCATAAGCGTGCACGGAGATAATCAGAGAAATATAATGATATTCGTCACAAACTTAGCCGAACAGTAAACAAAACCAAAAAGGAACAAACGTAAAAAATCTAAGTCTGAACAAAGTCTTTTAAGTAGCCAGGGAGACGAATAGAGCGTCCACTGCGTGTGACTGCGTTATTTTTTTGGCACTTAGCCAATGGGGCTGGACAGGTAGCTGGTGATCTTGGCTCTAGTTGGTTTCGGGACAGTGGTGTTGTGCTGTTCTCTCCTGATACGGTTTCTGGGCTGGCTTTGGTTGGTGGGCTGTTCAGAATTGAACTTGGAATTTCAACGTCCTCATCCTTAGGCATGAATGGTTCCTTGGACTGTCGAAGATGTCTCCGGTTTCTTCGGAACAACATTGCCATCTTCTGTTCTAATGGCGTAGGATCTCACATCTACTTGTTGTTCAACTTACGCCTTGGTCCATCTCTGCTTTCCATCAGAGGCTTGCGGTTTCATGCGTACAACGTTACCTTTAACGAGGCTGGAAAGTTCTTTGACATTTTGATTGTAATAACGTGTCTGATCTTCTTTCCTCTGTAACTTCCTCTCTCTAACATCTGTGACTAACTGGGGTTTCAAGAGTTTCTTCGAGGTAGGCAGCAGTGTTCTTGTGCGCCTGCTGAACATTCGTTGTGCTGGTGAACTCTTCATACCTTCTGTTGGTGTATTTCGCCAGTCTAGCAGGACAAGCTGAAAATCCGAGTTTGTACTAGCAGATTTCTTCATCAGGCTTTTTGCTGTTTTAACTGCATTTTCCACTTTGCCATTGCTCTACGGATACTCCGGCGAACTGGTGACATGTTCGAACTCGTACATTACTGCAAAGGCTGAGAACTCACTTGAAGAAAAGGGTGGACCATTATCACTGTGAAATGTATCTGGAATTCCATGGGTGGCAAAACGTTTCTTCAGCTTTCCAATCACTGTGCCACCTGTCTTGGACTTGTGTAGCTCGTCAATCTCAAAATAATCAGAGAAGTACACAGGTAGTCCTGATTATTAAATGTGAAGATGTCACAACCAATCTTTTCCCAGGGATGCTGTGAGATTTCATAGCAAATAAGAGGCTCTTTCTGTTGGGCAGACTGGAAGGTGTTGTAGGTTTCACATTTTGAGATGAATTCTGTCCCTTCTTTGTTCATGTTGGGTCAGTACACCACTTCACGGGCTCTTCTTAAACAACCTTGAATACCGATATGGGATTGGTGGAGCTTTTCCTTGATCTTGAGTCTTAAACTTTTCGGGATGACGCATTTGGGACCCTTGAAAATAATGTCATCTTGTGTCGCCAACTCGTCCTTGACTTTGAAGTACTCATGCAGTTCAGGAGGCAGTTCCTTCCTTTGGCTAGGCCAACCATTTGGGATCGTCGCTTTAAGAGTCTGCAGGACAGGTTCTTTGGCAGTTTCTTCAAGGATTTCTTGGATCTGTGGCTCAGATATTGATAGGAAATTCACAGAGTGGATCCTCTCCACTTCTTGATCTGCCTTTTCTGGGTGGTGTTCCTGCGGCAAGTACGCTCTGGAAAGTGTATCGGCAAGATACATCTCAGGGTCACGTCTGTATTTGATTTCCACATCATACTGCGTTAATCTCATCATAAGACGCTGTAAACGTTTTGGAGCTGCAGCCAGAGGTTTCTTGGCGATTATCTCTAAAGGCTTGTGGTCTGTCCACAGGGTAACCTTTCTGCCGTATACATATTGGTGATTATGCTCCATACCAAAGACTTCTGCAAGTAGCTCCTTCTCGATTTGTGAGTAGTTTTGCTTAGCTTTCGTGAGAGATCTGCTCGCATAGGTTACAGGCTGACCTTCTTGCATAAGGGCGACGCCAATTCCTTTCTCGGAAGCATCTCCTTCACCATCGACCGGCTCATTTGGAGTAAAAAACTTTAACACTGGAGCAGTGGACACAGCTTTCTCGATCTTTGTAAAGGCTTCTCGTTCTTCTTGCTCGTGAGGCCACTTCCAAGGAGCACCTTTATGTGTAAGTCTGCGGAGGGGCTCAGACATATCGGACAGGTCTTCTAAAAACCTTGAGAGGTACTTCACTGCGTTAACAAAGCGCTGTATAGCTTGAACATCTTCAGGTTTGGGCATGTTGCAGATAGCTTCTACTTTCATGTTCTTCAATCCTTCGCTAGTCAATAAGTGACCGATAAATGGAACTTGGGAGCACTTGAACATGAACTTGTCCCTATTGAACTTAATGTTCCTTTCTTGGCATCTTTCTAATAGACCTCTTAAGTTCTTATCATGGTCCTGTGTTGCTGCTAAGAGGGTAGGATCCTTTCCTGTTATGAGCGGGTCATCGAGAATTCTGTGTACACCGGGTAGCCCTTACAGTACAAGGTGTAATATCGCGAACTGGCAGCCAGTTCACCAACAAAGTTAAGTTCCTTGGCTTTAGATTCACCAAAGAGGAACTTCTGCATAGAATCAGAGTGTTTACCGAGCTCAGTGATGTCGGTAATATGTGTAGACTTAACAATATCCTGACGTCTATGTTTGTTTACTGTTGCCACAGCATGTTCCAGCAAGCGGAGGCTCTTGAAAACCAGGTTAATTGCCTCGCCGACCTGTACGGCCTGTGGATCCTTAGGTTATTAGAATTTCGGACCCAGCCACCCTACCCGAGGTAAAAAAATGTGAAAAGTTGTACAAAATTGTATCCCCTGTCGGGGCTCCAAAGGCGCCACTTTGTACTTCCGGCGGATGTCGTAAGCCAAGATCGACCAATAAGAATCGAGAAAGTTTTTGTAAACATTCTCAGGAAAAAAAATATTGAGTGTTACATACGATATCCGAAACGCATGTTTGGAATTTCTTTGAGTACCCCTAATGTCCGGATCCCTAGAAGAGCTCCAAATTTACGACTTTACGTTCCATTTTCTCGTAAACCGTTGAATGGAATGATTTAAAACCGAGTCATCGTAACAGCTGGATAATCCTTCTGTGGCCTGTTGAATTTCGGTGGGAAAATAAGACCTAGAAGGTAAAACATTTTTGTCTCGAGTACGAAGTGGTGTGCGATCTGGATGCCTAAACTGCCTGTCTTGTCGCATTTTTAAACTATGGAGAGCAAGCCAAATTAACCGCCGAACTTTGAAAGCCCCAAACGAGCGACTTTGAGGCTTTCTGGTAGAAAAAATGCCGAGGCAAAGGGATCTTTAGTAACATCTGAAACCTTAGCGACTTTGCTTAAAGGTTCCTTATCCCTGACAGAAAAGCAGCTTGGTGCTGCAACGCTCAGCTGACTTGCTGGGTAGGATCGCTTTCGACCGGCTTGCTGTTGGGTGGAATTAGGCGGGAAACCGTTCAATGACAAACGAGTTTCTTGCAAGGCCGACTGATCCTGAGAGGCGACAGTTAGTTCGCCATCTTCCAGCGTAAAATTGCCATGAAACGATCCCCTTGGGGATCCAGGCGTCCCATCAACAGGTTCCGAGCCCGTAGGCTCGTGATGAGATAAAGGTTCGTCATTCATGATCACCAAAATTCACTGCAAACCAAACTTCTTTACGCAAAGTGAAAATGGCCGCCGGTTTGATATTGATGCTTAGGCTTATGGGATTGCCTGGACCATATCTGGTATGACTGTCCTTTTGGGGAAAATTTCTTCACGCCAAATATTTTTGCTTTTAATGACTTTGGTATTTTTATATATATATTTAGGGCCAAGACCAATTAGTGAATTCGGAGTGCAACATGCTATAGAAATCTGAATATCCTAACAAGGTTAAAGCGTCACCTAAAGATCAACACACTAATAGATGTATTTATTATTCTCTCATCCTAAATTAAGGAGCGCTATATTAGGTTTCTAGATGTGCCCTCTCGTCTCTCCTCTCTAACATTTGAATGTCCAGAATTATAATTGCCCTGTAGTTATTACCTTATTTATTATGCAACTTAACTTACTATTACGTGGAGAGGAGAAATAAATAAAATAAAAAATACAAAACTTACAAATATTTAAAAATCAATAAGCATGACTGAGCATACAATTTAAGTTTCACAAGGAAAACAAAAAGGGAACATTCTAAAATGTTCTTGAACGTTGTTCTAGTTTGACTTAACTAATTGCTAACATTGAAACTTAAAATGACAAGAATAGTGAAAGGTGAGGGAGAGGAGAAAGGGTTCATCTCTTATGTAATGCTTTGTGGCCCTAATTGCTGCCCCATGTATCCCTGCTGGAATGTAATGTCCAAAGTATCATGGTGCTACCAGCTTGATACTGCCTGCATAACAAATCCAACAACAGCTGTTTTTTTTAGCTTTTTCAAGATGTTTCTCGAATCTTTGTAACATGGGATATGTAACTTTATCCTATAACAAAAAGATTTTTTTTTTTATATATTTCTTTCTTAAATTTCTTTTATGTATCCAACAGCCATCAAGTTTGTTTGTAGTTTTCACACAATTGCGGGAGGTATCCTGGTAGTTACTAGTGGTAGGGCTTTACGCAGCTGCTCAAGTCTTGAAGAGTTTGTGGAAGTGTTCAACAATGTTGTTTTAGTATCATACACCAAACTAGTTGAGATCAGTGAAGGATCTCTGTGCTTCACAGTACAAGCAGAGACACCAGCAGCTTTAAGAGAATTATGGGACACCTACAAAGATGGAACATTGCAGAGACGACTTCAAGAATTTCTTGTTACTGATGACGTCAAACAGACGACTAATGAGGACGACATTGAAATGACTGTGTTCATTGATGAACAAGAGTATCTGATGTCTTTTAATTTTCTGCAAAGTCAAGGTATGGTCACATATGGAAACAGCTGCTGCATTTTTTTGGATTGGATTAATGCAATAATGAATGAGTAATGCAACTCAGTCAAACGCAATGATTAATTAATTCAGTGGAACAGAGTTTATCTGGTTCATCATTGGTTTAGTTGCAGTTATAAATTAGAAAATCTGAGGTAGAAAAGAAATAAAGAGGAATGACAAAGAATTACGTGTAATTCTTTGTCATTCCTCTCCATTTCTTTTCTAATACTGTTGTACTGGATTGACACAAGTGATAAAAATTAGTCCTGTTTTGTGTAGTAAAGATGCATTGCACTTTTTACATGGGTGGGGCTATCAGAAAGATCGCGATATTACCCTTTAACAACATTCCTTAGTAGTCTCTAAATTGTTATCTTTGTTTTAGTGACGATTAACGACTTGGAAATTTTGTATGTATCATTAGCTATTGTTAGCGAGAGTGAGTTCTTTACAGGAAAATGTGACCTTGAGACCTTACTGTAATGATCTTGCCACTACACTGTCAATTAAGGCTAAAGTTGAACAATTTCCTGTAAAGGAAGAAAATCCAATGGTTCCTTACAAGTTTTAGTCATATGGCTTGCACTCATCCGGTATTGCGACAATAGGTGTTTGGGTACAGATCTTTTCCAACCACTAAGGCCAGATGAACTAACTGGTCGAAAATGTATATTTTTACAAACAATTAATGACGGTCCAAGAGGAGGTAAGTTATGTAAGGATGTTTGTTTGTTTAGTAAGGGTAATTTAGTGACAGTTTTGAAGAAGGAATAAAACTTTCAATTACTTCTTGCCCTCTTTTTTCGGGCCCTATCCTGCACCTCCTCCTCGACTTTTACCTTTTGTCTCGTTATGGGAAATTCATGCTCGGTTGGTGAACATTACGGTCTGGGAGAGGAATGAGCGAGAGTACGTGCGTTATATCGGCTACAGACACAGATTTGCTTTTGTTTTGTTTTTTCATAAACACGATTACCCTGTAATGGTTGAGTAATCTCTGTCATTAAAAGCTGTATGTGACAGTATGGCAGGATTAGTTGGTCATTATTCAATCCTCAGTCTTGGTTTTGTTTCTTTCGGGTAGTGCTTGATAAGAAAGACGAGTGCTGTCGAAGGAACTCTGACTCCTTCCTTGACATCAATTCAAATCAGAGGGAAATTACTTTGATGAAGCTGAAACAAGTAGAAAACAAGTTGAGCATCGAAAGACAAGTTTATGGAGAGGAAATGAAGAAACTTCAGGAGAAAATTTTCCTGGCGAGAGAGCCGAGGGGTAGGATTGATTAAGATGTATGTTTTTCTACGTATCCTGTACTCAGGTTGGGTTCAGCTTTGTGACAGTTGGGAGGTTACAATTTGAAACGTATCAATAACTGTGAAAGCGTAATGTGATCTTTCGGGTGAGTGTAGTCTGAGAAGGACTGTTGTCGGTAGTGGTGATTGAAGTCAGTTTGACAACCTGTGCGGAAGTCCGCATCATCAGAGTCAAGTGAATAGTTGTTCACGGTTAGTAGAATGTTCTTAGTTCAGTTCGTGGGAACCGATTGGTCAGTTTTGCCGTGATGTTATTGGCTGTAGGACTCAAGTTGTGTAAGTCGCTCGTGAATGGTCTGTTCCGATCCGTCGGAAAGTTAGGTCCTTCTGCTTGGTTCGTTTGTAATGTTAATGTCGTGAATGACTCGTTTGTATGGTGCCGACAGTAGTGGACATCTGCTGAGGGGAGTATGTTCTAAGTTAGTAAACCAGCTTTCCAGAGTCAGTCGTTGAGAGTAGTTAGTGCTGTAGGTTAGGCATTGCGCAGAGTCCCAGTCAATAGTGTGGTTCGTCAGTCGATGATGTTCAGCAATATCATTGTTGACATTACCTTTTCGGGTGACGTGGAGAGGTCAGTCACCACCACTGACAACAGTCCTTCTCGGGACTACTCTCACGCGGATGATCGCACTACACTTTCACAGGTTACCCCCGGTTTGAAAACATTCACTCTATATCATTAACTAGGATAGAGCTTGGGAAGGAGCCGGGTTTTGTGTTAGATTAGGGTATAATTCAGTTGAAAAAGTAAATGTTATCTCAGTGATTTTCTTCAAGTTAGATAGGTAACCTCTTCTCTAATTTTGTATGGACCGGTACTTTGTGTATTTTCAGGTCAATTTGACATGCTCTGTTTAGTTTATACTACGACCAAATGCCAAAGCGCCAAGAATACCGCATGATGTTGATGATTTTACTTCCTTCACCGTCCGGCTTCACGCCGGTCATTTGTCTCGGTTTCTAACTTAGAAGTCAAGGTTGATTTTTTCCTCTCGTTCTCTCTTGTTCATGATCTTACAAATATTCTAATTTGTCCTATTTGTTTTGTTAATCTTTCATACAGCACCAAGTGTTAAACAAGAAGAACTGCGTGGACGAAGAACTCGAAGGAAGTCTGACTCTTTTCTCTACTTCAAACCAAATGAGGTTGAACTAGTTTTGATGAATCTAATAAAACAAGCAGAAGAATTGAGGAAAGAGAAACAGATTCTTGAATCAAAGATCGCAGAGCTTGAGAAAACCCTGAAGGCGGAAAGGACGAGTAATATAAACCGTAAGCATCTAAGTACCTGCTTCCACTTGATTTGAGTTTAACGAAATGTCGCCGATGGGTGGTAAAATTGTGGGTAGAGTAAATTTTGTGCAAACATGTAGCTTTCGTATTACCTCTGAATATATCCTGAATTTTTCTACTCTAACGAGTTAATGTGGCTAAATAACTGCCTGCTTCTCGGAGAAAAAGGGGTATCGTAGTATCGTTGTGTTGTTATATTATGAGTCACTGAGGGAAATTATTCCTGTCAAGTGTCATTCTGTCAGGCACAGGCTCTATACAGTAACCGCAGTAAGAATGCTTTCGATCTATACGAAAAGTCTGCTCAAATTAGGAGAAAACTTCTTTCACAACCAGTTGCGATAAGTAAGGTATAAAGGGGCCGTTTTAAACAAGCATAAATACATAAAACTATTTGATTAGATTAACGTTTTTGAAATGATATGTTCTTTAGGCCATTACTACTAACAGTTTTGGATACATTTTTTTTCATAATGTTTTTGCACGGTCTTTAATGATTCCAGAAACTATGATTCTCGAGCGACCATTGGAAAGACAGAGCAGAAATTCTGATTCTGACTTGCACTTCAAGGCAAGAAAAGAGGGGTTTGAACAAACTGAAAACCAACCAGAGGAAGCTTTTGGAAGTGGAGCACAAATGGATCTCGACAAGCGTATGTTCGTTGAGAATTATTTACAGAATATCCATGAAACACACAGCGTGATAACAGAGACAAGTGACAGTGGAATAAAAACATATGGTGCAACATCTGAGATAGGAATGCAAAACATATCTGATAATTATTTCATTTTAGTCGAGGCTTAAGTAGATAGTAGAATGACATTTCAGCTGAATCGTTAAACACTGAATTACTCCGCGAGTGCATGTAACTGAGGGGGAGTGTTATGACTTATGCTCAGCACGTGACTCACCTCGTGCGTTGTTGTTGTTAGTACATCCGCCATTAAACTAGTTGAGTTAATATTGCAATTGACTCTATTCTCGTCTCTCCGAACATTACAAATTTTGGCGACGAGTTACGGGATTAAGTAACATGCCCGGGGGAGATAATACCACCGAGGTCGAAGTCGAAGGAGTGAGTGCAGCTTCATTCAGTGCTCCAGTTGCTGGTTATTTCGGACGAATGGAGAATTTTGACCCGAAAGTGGAAGAGTGGTCGACATACGTAGAGCGTTTGGAGATGTTCTTTGTGGTGAACAATGTTCCCAACGAGAAAAAGGCAGCCAGTTTACCTACCTTGATTGGTGGGAAGATGTATACTTTGTTAAAGAGTTTAACTACGCCGACTAAACCGACGGAGTTATCGCTCATGGAAATTGCAGAAGTTATGGGCCGACATTTGACGCCGAAACCAATTATCATCGCCGAAAGGTACAAATTTCACAAGTACAATCAAGTGGAAGGTCAGTCAATTCGTGAATTTTTAGATAAGTTGAAAAATTAGCAGAGACTTGTGAGTTTGGGGTATATCGCGATGAGGCATTAAGGGATAGACTGGTGTGTGGCATTGCCTCACAAACGATTCGAAGAAAATTATTAGGAGTAGCAGATTTAGCACTAAAGAAAGCAGTAGATATCGCCGTTGGCATGGAGTTGACGGACAAGGAAGTATTCGAGATTTCTAGTGAGCCTAAACCCGTTCGGAAGGTGGAGGTACATGATCCATGTTTTCGTTGTGGTAGGCGAAATCATTCACCTGAAAAGTGTTTTCATAAAGATTCCGAGTGTCACATATGCAAACGAAAAGGGCGCATCAGTCCACAATGTCTGCAGAAGAAGTCTGCGAAATCCCCAACCCAATGTAAACCCAAGCCACAAAAATTTAAACAGGGAAAGAAGAAGAAAAAAGATTCAAGAATTAAGTTTTTAGACACTGGAAGTGGTTCTGGTAGTGAGGCTTCTGACTCCTCACATCCTGAAAACTCCGGTGACGCATATCACCGTGAATGGCCTATGTTTCCTGTGAGAAATTCCTCAAAAAAGAAATCGGATGAAATATTGATATCGCTTAATATCAATTATGTTCCCTGTGAATTAGAATTGGACACAGGAGCTGCAGTGACTGTGATCCCTGAAGAAATATGTCAAAAAGATTTGGGCTCAGTTCCTTTGCAAAAGTCTAACGTGACTTTAAGGAGCTATTCTGGACATTCGATACCAGTGTATGGAGAAACTGCGGTTCATGTTAAGTATGGCTCCCCAGAACTTGACCTAACCATTATAGTTACTAAAGGGAAAGGTGTTGCTCTCATTGGAAGAGATTGGTTGTCCAAGATTAAGTTGAACTGGCACCGCGTTAATGCTGTTCGACAAGCTAATCAACCAAGACCCAAGTTAGAAGACGTAGTTCAACAGTACCCCAAATTGTTTGATGGTAAACTAGGTACCATTACTGGATTCACAGCTCAGCTCAAAGTGAAAGAGAATGCTACACCTCAGTATTTCAAGTCTCGTCCGATGCCTTACGCACTCAGGGAGAAGGTGGAAAAGGAGCTGAAGCGTCTGGTGAAAGAAGGAATATTAAAAAAGGTTGAAAGTTCGGATTGGGCCACACCAATTGTTCCCGTTCTTAAACCAGATGGAACAGTGAGAATTTGTGGCAATTTCAAACTCACCATTAACCCTCACTTAGTTGTCCCAGAATACCCTATGCAAACACCAGACGAATTATTCACAAAGTTGAATGGAGGTGAATTATTTACTAAGCTAGACCTCAGTCATGCCTACCAGCAAGTAGTCCTGGATGAGAAGTCCCAACCCTATGTCACCATCAATACCCACTTAGGTTTATACCGGTACACTAGACTACCATTTGGAGTGGCAGCTGCGCCTGCAATATTCTAACAGATGATTGACAAAATGCTAGATGGCCTGACCCAAACTGGCGGAATATTGGATGATTTGATCGTCACTGGTCAAAACGATGAGCAGCATATCGAGAACTTGCACCATACTCTCAAGAAATTTGAAGTATGTGGAGCTAAGTTTAAAGTTTCTAAGTGTGCTATTATGCAACCTAAAGTGGAATATTTTGCATTCGTGTTGGATCGGGAAGGTACACATCCTTCCCCAGCCAAAGTTCAAGCAGTCCTTGAAGTTTGTGAACCTGAGAACCGAACAGAATTGCAATCATTTTTAGGTTTGGTAAACTACTATCGCAAATTTATCCCAAACATGTCAACATTGGTCAGTCCTTTGAACCAGTTACTATTGAAGGACACACCCTGGTGTTGGAATAGGGAGTGTCAAGTATCATTTCAAACTCTTAAAGATACTCTGGCTTCTTCAAAAGTGTTAGTTCATTGCAATCCCAAGCTTGAAGTTCAGTTAGCTGTAGACGCTTCACCAGTAGGCCTGGGAGCAGTAATTTCACACATCACTGCTAATGGAACTGAGCGTCCTATTGCTTACTCCTCGCGATCTTTAACCAAATCTGAACGAAATTATTCGGTAATTGAAAAAGAAGCTCTAGCCATCATTTTCGGTATTCGCAAATTCCAGCAATTTCTGTATGGCCGCAGATTTACCCCTCTGACATACCATCAGCCCCTAACGTTATTGTTTGGTTCCAAGAAGGCGATTCCAGCCGTAGCTGCATCATGGATTCAAAGATGGGCAATCCAGCTTTCAGCTTACCAGTATGATATCAAGTACCGCAGATCAAAGCAGAATGAGAATGCAGACGCCTTATCAAGACTTCCGTGTAAAGGAACAGACGTTGGCTTACACATTGACGAAGAATCCGCAGACGTCAACAGGATCCGAGTTGCTAGAGTTCCAATCAATTCTAAACGGCTTCGGGAAGATGCAGCCCGAGACCCAGTGTTATCGAGAGTCATTCACTTCACCCTTTATGGATGGCCGGAAAAGTCCGAGGTTTCAGACGA
Organism: Stylophora pistillata; assembly: GCF_964205215.1. Taxonomy (NCBI): domain Eukaryota; kingdom Metazoa; phylum Cnidaria; class Anthozoa; order Scleractinia; family Pocilloporidae; genus Stylophora; species Stylophora pistillata. The sequence continues at coordinate 21,175,509 of NC_142519.1, read as the reverse complement.
TTTGAAAAGCTATTTTGCGAAACGAAATGAGTTTACAGTGGAGGACGGATGTCTTTTGAGAGGAACAAGAGTCATGATTCCAGCGAAACACCAGGAGACTGTGTTAGCAAAGTTACATCTGAGTCACCCTGGAATTGTACGAATGAAAGCATTAGCTAGACTTCATGTTTGGTGGCCGGCGTTAGACTCAGATATCGAACAGTTAGTTGGAGACTGTGAGACCTGTCAGATAACGCACAGTAAAGCGCCACTAACCTCCGATAATCCCTGGATGTGGCCGCACCGACCTTGGCAACGAGTTCATGTCGATTATGGTGGTCCACTTCTTGGTTGTCGTAGACGCGAAGTCTAAATGGCTAGAAGTGATACCCATGTCAAGCACAACAGCTCAAGCAACGGTGGACGCATTACGCTCACTCTTTGCTATTCATGGTTTACCCGAAGAGGTTATCTCAGATAATGGCCCTCAATTTATTGCACAAGAGTTTAAAGATTTCCTAAGATACAACCATGTGAAACAAATCCTCAGCGCGCCATACCATCCAGCATCTAACGGCGAAGCGGAGAGAGCAGTAAGAACCTTTAAACAAGCGATGAAAGCAACTAAAAGTGAGCCTGGTACCATATCACAGATTTGTTCATTCTTATTGAGCTATCGCACTACACCGCACACGGCAACAAGATGTACGCCCGCTGCATTGCTGATGAACCGAAGACTACGGACACGTCTAGATCTTTTACGACCAGATCTTCGAAAGAAAGTATCTAAACCCTCCAAGTTACAACCTACTGCGCCCAAGAGACAGCTTAGTGTAGGAGATCCAGTCTTGGTACAAGACTACAGGAAGAGTCAAGGTCCTTGGGTCAAGGGAGTGGTAGTTGCCAAGTTAGGACCTGTGACTTATCGTGTACAGGTAAAGGAGTTATTTTGGAAACGACATATCGATCAGTTGAAAGACCTCTCAGGAACGAAGATTCAACCCCATAAGCAGGAACAATCAGAGGACTGGGAAGTGAATGTGCCTCGTCTTTAGCAGCATATTCGCCAACTGAAACGCCCGTCACCACAGTAGGACACGTTCCTTCACATAGTGAACCAACACCCAACCAGAGTCAACCTCGTGCCAAGGAGGCGAAACCAGCCCCAGAACAACCAAGGGATCTTGTAAATCAAGAAGCAGCCGTTTCATACAAGAAGTCTGATCGACGTGACCAGACTGTTTTTCCAGAGAGACGCTACCCAGTTCGTGACCGAAGACCGCCTAAGCGAAGATCGTGCATCATATGTATCTAATACCGCAGTACAAAATATATGAACCTCATATATTTCATTGTATTTCATTTATCACTTTCACGGGTTTATTACGAATCAACCAAACGGCCTGCTCCTAGTTGGCTTGTTAGCTTAATTGGTAGAGCGCTGCACTAGTATCGCAGAGGTCAGTGGTTCGAATCCCGTACAGGCCTGATTTTTTTTTTTCAGGTCTGATTTTCGCTATTGCTTAAATAGCGCTATCTACTTCGAGGATCGTGCATCATATGTATCTAATACCGCAGTACAAAATATATGAACTTCATATATTTCATTGTATCTCAAAAGTGAGACAAATCAACGTTGTGTCTACAAAAAATAATGTTGCAAAAAAATAAAATCTGCAAAGGAATTCAGGTCTTGTTAAGGGATGTTTGTCAATTCGATTGTGAGCCCAGCAGAATACCTGTTAAAAAAAACTAGAAAAGCTCTCACATAAAAACAAAAATATAAAGAAGTTGGTGTGCATGCAAATTCTTAAAAGCATTCCTGTCTCATCAAAAATGTATGGTTACATCAAATGCAGACTTAGAACAAGGAGCAATAATGACAGTATCAAGTTTGTACACAAGATGAGAAAGAAATGGCTTTCTACTTGATGGTCAACACCTAATCGAAAATTGTCGAGTTGTAGAGAGTCTTTGGGCAAAAATCCATATTTGTAGGGCTGTAATACATCATCAAGTACAAGAATGCGAGCCACACAGGTCATTGTGCTACACTGAATCTGTGTAATGACATCGATTTAAATCCTGGGCCTCCTATCCATGGTATTGATCCTACTCTAACAATCAAGGCGCCATGATATAGTCAAGGTGATATTATGTACTTTGGTGAAAATGCTGGAAAACAATGTATTGCTATGAGTTTGATTGCTTTGATTTATAGTAAGGTAAAAGGAATACATACCTGTAATGACCTGGTACAAATTTTGGAGATGGGTAATTAATTGTATTCAACACTGTCACAAGGGCAGGTGTATTTAATGCAAACAGAATTACCATCAATGACTGCTTTGTCTGAGAAAAATTACTAGCTTAATTAAAGTGAAAGCTACACTCAGTCTGGTAATCTACATTATTGTGATCCAATAATTAACGGGATAGCAGTACAGTAAGTCTATAGACAGGGCTTTTGAACCACTCTTGTTACTAAATCACTCTTCATTTACCCTGCGAGCAGAGCCTTTTTAACCCGCCCTCGAGTCGAAAAGGGAAAAAGGCGGTGCCGACATCCTGTTGTTGCTCGTTTGAACATGTGCGGCGGTTGCCTAGAAACTGATCCTTTTGCACGCCCCCTTCGCACGATTGACGCCATATTGCGTTTGTGGGCGCAGATTTGGTCATCTGTTTACATGAAAAACAAAGGCGTGCGGACCAAAACCGGTTTGACTGGAGGAAAAACCGGCTTGAGTTGCCCGGAGATTTGGGCTTTCGGCATTTCAAAGCAACAACAGGATGTCGGCGGAGCCTTTTCCCTATGGGGGTTAAAAGAAGAAAAGAAGAAAAGGCTCTTCTCGCAGGGTACTCTTCATTTATTCTGACAAAGGAATGTATTGTTGTCAGTATCTGTTATACTGATAATGGGTGTTATATTTGATTCTATCTCGTTATCGTGCTGTAAGATCACATGAGATAGCAAGCGCATGCGCCAACTCAGTGCAAACTTACGCCTTCTCAGTCCAAGCACGCATTCAGAACTAAGAGCAAAAACGCTGCGTCATTTGCTGTAAATGGGTGACAATCCATCTTTAACCCCTCCTAAAAAGATCAAGGGGTAGGGAAAAATCCTCTAAGGAGGAACTTAGCACTGATGAAGTGCGTAAATCAGCTGGAAAACCAGCCTCACAAAAAGGCGGGAAAAGGCCTTCAACTGCTCAAGCACCCACGAACTCGGCGAACGAAGGAAGTTCTGGCGTTACCCTAAACGCGGCAGCTCTTGGTTCAATTATTGCTGAAGCCCTCAAGGGTTCATTTGAAGGCCTAAGGAATTCAATGAACGAGGGTTTCAATGACTTGAACTGTCTGATTGCATCACGTTCAGGCGGCAATGGTGACGAAGACTCGGCCGATGATTGTGATTCGAGTGTGTCTAAGGACGTTGATGAATCAATTGTCGAGGAAGAGCCACCCGCCAAGAAAAAGAGACTAAACGAACAAGGAAAGAACAGCAATCCCCCGATTACTAAGCTGACAAAAACCCTACAGCTCACCGAACATGTCGGTCCCGCTATCGACGGGGAACTTAAAGCCCTTGTGGATAAGATTATGAGGGAGAAAGCTAACGAAGACAAACTAATGGAGTTAAAGAAACAACACGAAACTCCCGAAAATTGCGCCACCTTGTCGGAGACAAAGGTCAATCAGGGTGTGTGGAACAATTTAGATGAGTCAGTTCGGTC